>NW_027042393.1:0-223 GCF_035927965.1 Recurvomyces mirabilis | reverse complement strand
GGAGTAGCGTAGAGAAGGCGCTAGCGTTAACTACTTACGATACCTTAGCCGACTATATTACCGAGTCGATTTAAGGTGTCGCTCGGACGACTCTAGACTATACGATAACATCGACTCGTAGACTAAAGATACTAAATGCGCCCGTAAGCCCTTCCTACTATTAATTAGTACGTTAGTTGTTTAAGCTTAATATAGAAAATAGTCCTCTTTTTAGCTAGGACCT
>NW_027042392.1:0-223 GCF_035927965.1 Recurvomyces mirabilis | reverse complement strand
AGCCGTCGCCACTTGATTTACCAGATGCGATGTCGCCAATTTCGTCCTTGGCTGACAGAAGTGAGACTCCTCGTCCGGAAATGCTCCATAGCGGCGATCCGGATCAAACAGGGGTCCCTGTGGCACCATCGCCGTCACCACTACAGGACGTGACTCTGCTTCAAATGCCGGAATCACTGACCTCGGATCTTTCGCAGATCGAGGTGGCACTGGGGAAGGGACT
>NW_027042391.1:0-224 GCF_035927965.1 Recurvomyces mirabilis | reverse complement strand
CCGGCGTAACAACAATCCGTTAAGGCGATAGGCTACTATAAGGACATAGGACTATAGACGGGGGATAATATTACGGACATAGAATTCGATTATTAGTAACGAGTTAGGAACTAAGGCCTAAGGCTAGTAGACTAATTCTAGGGCTAGATATAGGATTACTTTATTACTAGGTAATCGAGTAATCCGGATTATAATTACTGTAGGTAACTATAATCGGGTCGCAA
>NW_027042390.1:0-224 GCF_035927965.1 Recurvomyces mirabilis | reverse complement strand
TCTATAGCGTTAACCTCCCTAAGATCTACCCTATAGTTCTACTATAGTTGTACCTTACGGCTACGGTAGTCTCGTACATAGTATCCTTCCTTTCCGTACGAATAGTACTTTAGTCCTTACTTTTTACCCTAGGTATAGTTCTTGCCTTTAGCTCCTACTCTATTAGGTTTGCCTCCTCTAAACTTACGTTAAGTAGCGTCGAGTTCTATAGCGTTAGGGTCGCG
>NW_027042389.1:0-224 GCF_035927965.1 Recurvomyces mirabilis | reverse complement strand
ACGCTCCCGTTTAACCCCTCGAGCATCCTTTATCTAAAGGGAAAACTTATATACTCCGTAGTATAGGGTCCGCTATTGGCCTAACTAGCGGAGATCTAGTAGATTAGCCGTCTGTTTTACTAACTTATAGCGAATAGCGACTCGCTAGTTAATAAGAGTAACTTAGGCTCTAGTATCTAGGATACCCCGGACACTCTTAGATCCGTCCGAAAGGACGATAGAAC
>NW_027042388.1:0-224 GCF_035927965.1 Recurvomyces mirabilis | reverse complement strand
ACCGCCAGTTCCTGTTTGACTGGCTCCATGACGTCGACCTCGATGTCAAACTCGATGTCAACCTCGATGTCTACTTCCTGTCCCACACAGACAGGCAAAGTATATACGAAGACCGAGAGATTTACGAAGACCGTCACAGTAATCAAGAAGCCTTATCAGACTCATGTTTGGTGTGACAACGAGTGGCAGTGGTGCAATAAGTAATGGTGGAATTTAGAAATTTC
>NW_027042387.1:0-225 GCF_035927965.1 Recurvomyces mirabilis | reverse complement strand
CCTATAGTTTTTCGGGTAGCTCCCGAAATTATAAGTTGCCGTACTTCGCGTAGCGCGAAGACTTGTTCTTATTATAATTAATATACTTCCTAATATATTCTAAGACCTTTCGTCTTATATCTAGGAAGGCGAAGTTCCGTCGAATATATTCTATTATTCGAGCAACACCTAGGTAACTAGAGTCTTCCCTATTATAGTAATCTCGTATATAGTCGTTCTCCTTAA
>NW_027042386.1:0-225 GCF_035927965.1 Recurvomyces mirabilis | reverse complement strand
TAAGGACTAGTTATTTTAGCCTTAAAGGGAAGCGCTAAGGGCGCACCCGCGAATTACGTAACTAGCTAACTTTACTAGACCTTAGATAGACACGTAACTAGCTATCCGACTAGACGAGTAGTCTAGCGGACTAGTAGCTAGTTAGAATACGAATCTCCTATATATATAAACGAGCCCTTTCCTATATAGATAGTTCGTATTTAACCTAAGTTACTAACCCGCCGA
>NW_027042385.1:0-225 GCF_035927965.1 Recurvomyces mirabilis | reverse complement strand
GGGTTTAGGTATCGTAGTAGGCAAGCGAGCGTAAGTTTACTAATATTAATTTTCTACTAAATAGTAGTCGATAGGACTAGGTAGCCTTAGTAATGTCTTTAGTTAGGGATAACTTAAAAGAGCTAGCTAGTAATCTATAGCGAGATGCAGAGGATAAGGGTAGTAGGGATAAAGTCGAGGCCTAGATAGAATTAAAAAAGTTTGATCCTATCCCTAGTCTACGAG
>NW_027042384.1:0-225 GCF_035927965.1 Recurvomyces mirabilis | reverse complement strand
TATTTAAAGTCCGAGTAAAGGTAAGAAGCGGAATTAGGCCTATTTGTTTCTCTACGCGCGGCGTATAAATAAACAAATAAACGTATAGGCCTTAATATCTACCTAACTTACGCGAATAGCTAACCCTAAGTGTTATAACTCGCTAAGTACGTAGATACTCTTAGGCGGCTATTCGTAGGGTAACTAAGGCATATTTATAAGGTAAATTCCTAACTTAGATATAAG
>NW_027041979.1:0-134173 GCF_035927965.1 Recurvomyces mirabilis | reverse complement strand
AGAGTCTCCAGCGCTACTAGGGCGGAAGTGATGGTCGTTTTGTGAGAAATTGTGGCGCGGTTGAAGGTTGAAGAGCCGATTACTACCAGGCTGCTAGCTGAGCCAGTCACTGTCATATTCTGTAATTATGAGTGACGGACTGGAGCGAGGTCTATCACGAAGTAAGTCTTATCCCAGTCAACTGATGCTGCTCGATATGGCTAATAGAATTCGGTAGATGAGTTGCAAAGTGCATGTTCGGCTATCCGCAGCAAGAAGTTCTGCGGTAGGATAGCTAAGGTTCTACGTCTTCCTGAATGGATCAAGATAAGTGAACGCCAGATACACATCGGCATTCAGCCAACAACGCTCAAAAATGCGGTAGCAGCACTGGTTGGTGCAGTCTGGATGGACTCGCATGACTACAAAGCTGTGCTTAGAGCAATGATCTCAATTGGGTAAAGCATATTACCACTTTCTGACTGACCATGATGTACTCTCCCCACGCCACCAATCCTGTCAAAAAGCATGAAATCTGACCTGCTTGTCAGCTATCACTGGTCGCGGCATTCCACCGATGAAGCCAGATTTGTCCCAACCCTCGACTTGCCCTACAGCCTGTTCCTCCTGCACCTGTTGCAAGCCTGCAACTGGCACTGGCGACACTCGAAGATGTATTCACGCAGGAAGCCATGGCATTCCTCACAACGATGACCGCCTCTGACCCAGCGCCACTTGTCGTGGTCACATTCGTGGTTCGTGCGAAGATGCTCGACGGCCTGTGCAATTCGCTCATCTCGGAGTTTCGTTGCGAGTATCGTAGCTTCTGGATCCGTATTTTGAGCGGCCGGCAGTGACGGTGGAACCGAAGGCATGCGGGGAGCGGGCGCAGGTAGGTCGTGATCTGACCAGTCCTCCTCCCATTCTGAATGATCTGTGAAATCTGATTCCCACTCTGAATTCGCTCGACTAACCGCTTTCACGCCATTTGAAACTCGAGGAGTAATCGTGGATGCACGAAGATTTGAATATCGTAGATCTGACAAAGACCAGCTTTTCTTACGCTTTTGCATCTTTCATCAACAGTTCTGCGACGAATTCATATGACTTATACTCGCCACTCGAACTTCCCTCGTTCTGCGGCGATGTCGCAAAGAAGACTTTCGTTAGTTATCAGTGTCAGGCCTTAAGCGTGGACCCAGTTTGTGGAAGTTCTGAAGGACAGAGCAGCACATCTACCTCATCTTTTCGCATCAAGGCGTGGTACTCACGGCGGTAGACCTGCATGCTGCGTGAAGCTACCTATTGCTACCAACACTTCATCTTGCTTCTCAAATTGGCCAACAAGTCACCCTACTTCTCAACGCCAGTGACACGTCAATCGTGCTTGTGTCCGTCACCGTGATCCGCATGTACACGGAGAGAGAGCACATCCGTCTTCAGATAGAGAATATATTGCCGGAATTTGCGATCACATTGCCTTTGGAGAAAGGATCGCTGCGCGGCATACAGAAAGCAGCATAAGTATCATCGTACAGCCGCAACTCCCTTGATAGTCGTGGCACCGTCGATGTCCACAGCGGGAACTTTTCTAGTGACGCAGCTGCCAGGTGTTTACTCTGGCCATCCCGACGCATGCCTAACGATTGGCGATAATTGAATGCAACCACAAGACTTTCAGCCAGACTTGCCAGTATAGCTCTTCGCTCAAGGTCGGTGTCGATAGGATCGGGAATTGCAGAGATCTTCCATGCCGATTGGCCCCAGAAGTAACACGTCTCCAACATCAGTTGGTTTGCGTCGTCCGCACAGAGGAACTCGTACATTCGGTACAATGACAATGTTGGGCTGTCGCAATTCTTGAAGCGGGAGATTTGACGAAGTATCGTGATACCGTCGTAGCGCTGCCGCACAATGTCAACCTTTCCCAGAATGTCATTTGGGCACGGCAAAGGATCTGGCAGGGTGAGTGGCCTTGTCATGCCAAATACTAGCCGCAATGCTGTGGTAACGGGCTGGCAGCAACCACCACCAAAGAGTAGCCTCAATTCTCCAAGCCAGCCGAACATCGTGTGGTCGTGAATTGCAAAGGTTGTTGAAATGCGATCGAAGGCGATCCGTTCCTGCTGAGGATGATTCGGGTTCAGGCGCAGTGGTTGTTTGATAGGATTGCAACTTCCGCCTACTAGAGATCGACATCGAAAAGGATAGTTCTTTCTACAGCGTCACTAGCGCCATGTGACGCCAAGGCCGACATACCCATGAGAGAGTTCATGCTCTAACTGTATTTGTAGGGCTAAGTTTAACCTTCCACTTCTGGTGGTTCTTCAATTACTGTACACATCCTTGCGCTAACCAGTGGGAATACACATTCCATGTCGCACAGGATCGACTCTTTTGTTGGCAATGACATACAATACTTGACATACCTTTGGGAAAGAGGTTAGACAACTCAGGCAATATATCGAGCAGCAAGATACCCGAACAGTGCTCCCAGGCTCTATATAAGCACGGGAACTCACCTAGATGTGAATTCAAGCACGATCATCGTCCACCTGGACCACACTGCGAAGAACAATCCGACCACCCGACTCCACAGTCGCTCGTGTAGAGATGGCCTCGAATCGAAATAGTTTTGACAGAGACGGTTTTTTGGCTGGTTAGTATGTGTCATGGCAAAGCAATCCTACATGCTCACAATTTTGTAGGACTGCGTGAACTGAGCATGGGCATTGGGCAATCCCCGGTCCTGGCGCGCAGTCGGCCACTCGAATTCATTGCGAGCGGTGGGTTTGTTTCGGTTATCCATGTCAACTTTATCAACCATTGTGTCCAGACTAATGTGTCCAAGGTGTCTGGAGAATAGGCCGGCATCACAGGACCTTGACTATTTCTTACATCCCACGGCTTTTGGTCAGCGACTTGAGACTGTCAGGCAGGAGCTATCACGAATCATCACAGCAACAGCGCGTAGACTACGATACGTACCAGATTGGGCCAACGACAACGTCAGGTATTTCTTGGCCCTACTAAATGATCCATCCGACCTTTTTGAGCGATCGAAGCTACAGAACGTTGTTCTTTATAGAGATCACCACCTGATCATCTACGCAGTTCTTTGGGAATGGGTCCTCATTCGCAAGCTGAAGCGTCTTCAGATGGAAGGTCAACCGCAAAGAAGAGAGGACTGGAACGACTGTGTTTCAATTTGCAAGCGTCTGAATAGGCAGCGACCCGGCATTCTACAGCTGTCAATGCTAAGACAATTTGACCATACTGGCCGAGAACCACCGGTCTTGGAGACAACGATCGAGTCTCTGGGGAGGTTGCTGCAACACTTCATGGGGTCGAATCCATTCCAAACGGCCTCGTCTTTGTTACCTCAATCAGACCCGTCTGGCAATGTTAACGATAAGTCTGAAGAAGAGGACGACGACGACGACGACGACGAGGAAGAAGAAGAAGGAGAGACGCAGACGGCAGGGAACGACGGTGGGGAAGGGAACGAAGACGAGGATGAAGATATAGTTCATGATCAGCGACTCCAGTCAACGATCAGTGCAATGCATCGCTTACTTCTCAACGGTCACTCTGCACCACAAGTGCCAGGTACAACCGTACAGATGCTTGTGAGCAGAGGTGTGGCTCAGTCAGATGCTATAAGTCTGGTCAGGCGCGCTGTGCAGAGAATGTAGAGTGGTCAATGAAGTCAAGGCTTACAGTGAACGTCATAACATACTGGGGCCTGTTTGGTACGAACAGACTCTCTTTACATAGCTTTGTAGCATCTTTCGGTTGTCACCATACTTTGCAAGCAATGGCTCCGAGAGATCCAGTACATTAACCAACATCGATTGATACATCTCGCAACTTATGCTTGAGTGGTGGTGTGCACTTACGTCCCTCATCGTTCTCTTGACAGAAGTTTCATGTCGGCCAGCCAACAAGCAGGCTTCGCTGTCGCTTGACATTCGGGAGCGAACCCTGCGCGTCAGATTTGGTGAGCAATTTGCTTCAAGTCCAGCCCTCATGTCGACCTGGTAAGACGCTAGATATCAGGTCGTCTCCCTCTCCCTCTCCCTCTCAGAGTGATAAAGCGACGAAATTGAAGCGCGAATATGACACGCCCACCAACAACAAGTCCTGGGAGTACGCGCAGCAGACCTCTCACGTAGCAAGGTACACGAACACTATCCACGCTTGATTGCCTTGCTGCTAACACGTGTCGCTCTGGCGCAGAATCTACTCGTCTTGTGTTCGTGCTATGAGAAGCGACTGACTGATTCGACATGGAACATTGAACACGATCAGTCTGTAGAATCTGTTCAGGATACAATATGTAATTGGTTTTCTCCATCCATGATTGAGGAAACGAAACCACTCGTGCGGTTTGCTACTGGTACTTGCCTACCATCGCATCAAACGCACAGGGTAGGTTTTGCCAGCGCTAGCTCGACTAGCGCTCGCAAAACTTGCCCCGTGCGCTGTGATTCCAATGTTAGTGCATCGTCGTCACCCCGAGTACGTTTGGACGGCGGCATGGTTGGAGGGGGTCCCAGGGAAGGAAGGAGGAACATATTGGCAGAGTTGTGGACATATATGGAAGCACACATGTGCCAATGGCCAGAAATGCTTGGTTCGAGTGAGACCACATCTTATGGGGAACCGGAACTCGTTGCATTGCAGAAAGAGCGGTGAAAGCCTAACGACAGTGGCTGGTGAAAGCCTGGAGACAGTAGCTCGCTGGAGCGAAGGTTAGTCAGACGATCCGAAGATCGCTTCCGCCTTGCTTGTCACATTTTCATGCGCACTGGGAACTGAGTTTCGAATCTGACGCTGCGACCTAGTGTACTGGTGAGCGGCCAGCACGTACACGCTGTACATCGAAAGGGCTCCTTTGCGAGTATGAAGTTGGGCGGGAAGGTGTGAGTCGCGTTCAAGAGCTGCGAAGACAGTTGGAACAGGCAAATCAGGAATTGGACCTGCTACGGTGGAATCTCGCTATGAAGACCGATGTGATACGGAGGTTTCAGACCGGCTCTGAGCAGGAGGCCATCCACACGCTGGCACGACTTAGAGTTGGAGACTCACTTGAGGATATCGCGGCCAAGCCTGTCGAGACTGGTCGAGCACTGTGAGCAGATGCAGTCGGACATGTCTTTCGCTCGAATACCGGAAAATAAATCTACACAGCAATAGATGTGCGTCGACAAACATGTTGTCTTCAGAAAGTAGACCCATCCTGTCCATGTAGATCAATGCAAGCGAAGGCTTCAGCTTCCCGGCAGATCTGCAGACTCGGAAGTGTGATCAGACCACTCTCGTAGCCAAGCTTGTAGACAACTGTTCCTTCGCCCATTTGGGCAACATAGCGTTGAAACTGAGCCTTGTTTTTCTGGTGGACGTATGGACTGGACTTGAAGCCGAACGTGTTCTTATACTCGATCCAATGGCACGTATGCCCGAAGATCATTGTTGGTGTGTCGAAAAGTACGTTGGGCGTCAGCCTACAGGATAGAGGGATGCCCTGGTCGATAGCCGCCTGAATTCGTTGTTTCTGCTGCCTCTCATCCTGAAACTGGTAGCCAGCATCACGTAGCCTGGACAGAAAGGTCTCCTCGGCGGTCTTGGCCTGCTCAGCTTTGGCCGCCATCTTGACACGCCTTGCTTTCTGTCCCTCAACCGTATTGTCCGATGGCAATAAGCGGAGCGCGCCCTCCAAGATGGCACTCACGATTCGAGGGTCGAGGGGAGTGTGCGTACGCCCGATGACATCCTCAACGCCTGGGTTCGAGAATCGCAACGCACATGCCACCCGAAACACAGGCTTGATCAGAGCGGTCGAAACACCCTTGTAAGACAGCAATATGGCATTCGTACGTGAGGCCGTGGTCTGCGGCAAGATTACAGTGGAGCGTGTCGAACTCGCCATTGCTTCTGGTGGTGCCCTAACCAGACTTTTGTGATAGGCTGCATCACGGACGTGTTGCTCAAGAGCCTCTTCGTCCAGAAACCCTTTTCGACACCGGCGACAGTTCTGGTGAATTTTCGACGATCTGATGTGGTCTTGGAGATGCGACCATTGCGCAAAGCCCTTGTCACAACAGCTCCCTAACATTGCACAGAATGGCAAGCAGAAAGCAGCAAGAGTCGCTCCTTCGATGCAAGAATGAAGATCAATGCTAGTTATAATTGCCAGGGACAGAGCTCCTTGAACCCCGTCATGCTTTCCACCGCGATGCCTAAGCTCCAGACACCGGTCATATAGCTAAGCTCGATCACATAGTTCTTGCCCCTCGTCGGCATTCACCTCTTCTACATGATTTCGAACTCCATAGTACGGGTAAGCGACCAGTGCCTTTAGCAGCATGTGGGATCATCATCTACCCAGCTCGATTCGCTATTGGCAGAGTACATAATGGCTTATTTCGGACTCTACGCTGTGTTTCTGCAACAAGCCATCGCTTGACTGGCCTGCAAGGATAAGCACGAGCTGCACTGCCAAGAAAGGGTCGTATCTGGTGGCGAGACAGCATTGGACGGGGATCGTTGCAATTTCTCCACCCTATAACAGTCTTTGCTGTCCCCAATAGACCCGGCGTGCTGTAGATCTCCAGTCGTACCTGTCGGGTGCCAGGATGGAGCTGCAGATGTCCTCCACTTATAGATTCACATTGAATCACGCCGGTCGCCAATGCCGGTGTCTTCCTTCGCGTCGTTGAGAGAGAATAATGACGTTCTCTCGCGAGACTTCGCGGTGTGATTTCGGTCGTCCAGATTCGTGCAAAGCGCGGTTATGCCGAGCTGGTCCTCGGTTGCGAGCGTGGGATCGTCTTGCAGAATTACGTGATTGATGTGGTTAGGTTTGTGGTTCCGGACATATTGCATGGACTTGGCCACTACCCACTCGTAGAAAACGATACGCAACCTAGAGACATCAGTACCGATCGATCACATCTCCAAAGCCAGGATGCTGTACTCACCGCTCGTTGTGGTCGGTCTGCTCAAAGTAAAGATCATGAGGGTAGAAGCCGGCAAGATTATCGACAGCAGACACAGCAAGCCACTGACTCCGCACATGATTGACGTCTCCGTCAGCTGGCCACAACTTTGGACCAAGATCGTCGAAAAGGACGTTGGCTTCCTTCTCAAGCTCAGTGGACTCGAGGAGCTCTATCTGCCTTAGTCCCTGATAACTTTCCGTGATCCTCTTCAGCTCGGCGTTGAGTTCTTTGATGATGGGATACTTCTGGCAGTCTTTCGCTCGAGATACAGTACGCTCCCATTTGAAGCCCAAGGACTTCTCTCGAGATCGAATATCCGTAGCCCGGACCATGTTGGAGATGGTCGCTTGGCCATAGTGCTAGGAAAGGAGAAGGAGGAAGCACAGGCTCAAGCTCTCTAGCGAGAGTATGTTTACGAGCCCACAACAAGTGCACGCTGAGCAGCAGTCAAAAGGCGGAGCATCGACAAATAATGGGGAGCCCCGCCATCTTCTCAGCTCAGCCAATGGGGCCGCACGCCGCAGCATGACGCATGCACGTCCCTGACGCATGCACATCCGCTTATGCAGTATCTGCATATAGTGGAAAGTGAGGCTGGTAGAGTCTGCCACAAGCAGATTACGCCTCCGGACGTGAAGCCCCGATATGAATAGGAGCATCAGCGAGGTAGCGGCAGAGCACTGCATGTTGCACAATCCTGTTGGAAGACTTCGTAAGATCATCGACAGACAGAGATACGTATACACTAACATCGGAACAAAGTACACCAAAGGCTAGCCACGATTTTCTGCCCGGCGCACCATGGCGCCATGCTTCACAGAGTAAGTCTGTCCTCATAATTGCGACGCTGAACCTTAAGCTGTACAGCATCATCCGATCGGACCAGTTCACATTCATTGTTGGTGAGAACCAAACGCCAATAGTGGTTCATACAGCCGCATTAGCAAGAGCTTCCATGCAAATAGCCCGTCTCATGAACGGTGAGATGGGTGAAGCGAGGACCCGATCTGCACAGCTTCCGGATATCAGCGTTGAGGACTTCGTTTCCTAATCTCGTTCGGGGAGGCTTTGGTCTGTTTTGGACTATGCGCTGTGCGTTGCTCAACGTTGACAGCCTGAGCGGGAGAAGGTTCGGTGCCAGAGACTTCAACGACCGACTTTGCATTAGTGAAGCCCACTTCCGAGACGCTGTGGTCGGCTGTAGCTCCAAAACGACTGCCATACCGCTTGTCGACGACGTGTCGTAGATCATCCGGCGACATAAACCCAAGTAGCTGTGCTGAGTTGTCTTTGGATACCGCTTTTCCAACGTCAAACAGATCCGCCATAGTAGTGACCAGCACTTGGCCGCTATCGCCATCAGCGATAGCCTCCCCGACCTTATAAACCTTTTGGCGGGAATTTTCGCTGGCCATATCGCAGACTTCGAGACATCGCTTCGACATTTCGATATCCGTCTTTAAGTTTCTTCTCTCATGGTCGCTGGTGGAAGCATAATCTAGGCTCAGACACTCGAGGCGTCGTGCCAGGTGGCTAGAAGTCCGTGTCAAGCTGTCTCGAGTTTCGTTCAGAATTTCGCGCGTCCGTCTCTGTGCATCGTACAATCGATCTTCGGAGCCATTTTGAGATACTTCCTGCAGCAGGCTGGAGGCCCCTGTTGATACAATATCGAGGTACGATCTGGCTTCTTTACAGATGCGAAGACATTGCCTTGTAACCTCCTTCTCGTCTTTCAACTCTATAGTCCCTCCCGATGCAAAGTCACGCTCAGCAGTAAGCTTTGTCATCTTCTCTTCAATGCGCTGTAGGTGAAGTTCCAAATTATAGGTGGTGTCATGGATCATCTCGCTATATTCTACGAGAACATTATGGGAGATCCTCGAAGTATGCCTAGGTTAAGTATTAGTGGAGGCTAGCAGATGTCAATTCGCGACTAACATTGCTATAGTGCCTAGCCCGACTGAGATGGTCGACTTGTATCCTGCGATGGTCTCGATGAATTCGTTGATGTCACCTCTCATGAATTCCATCCTTGTCCAATCTCGGACACCAGTCTTTGATTTCCTGCCGAATATCTCCATTGACGACTCAAAATCCTTGCAAACGAGGCTGCACCTTTCAATTGGACCTTGAAGTAGCGACAACATCGTGGATGGTATGGCTGATGGTATGACAGACGATAAATTGGATGGCATGCCACATGGTATGGCGGATGGCAGACTGGACGACGGGATCGATGACATACCGGTTGGCGAGTTCCATGACCCACAAACAAGGTACAGCAGCGGAGTGACTGACGGAACGCACCATCGTTCTCTTCCACGCACTGGTCCCAAAGGTCCTGATCGAATGCAGCGAGGTTTTCTGAACCAACTCACTCCTGCGAAAGATGGAGAGTCTGCGGACAAGAAGAAGAGAGACCACAACACGATACACATGGTACAGGTCGACGATAAAGACAGTGAGATGGCATGACCAACTGTCCGAGCATGCCCTTGTTGAAGATGGCATGTTTAAGCATCCCTGCCTAGGAGGGCGAACCAGAGAGAAGTGATGCGCCTGTTACAGCTTCTCCCCTTACTTTGCGCATATTCTGTGGTTGACCACAACATGCCGACTAGATCTGCCAAATGGTATTCGTAAGTTTGGGTGCTGAGTTCGATTCCCAACCCCAGAGCTATACTCGCAAAGCCAGCCTGACATATACGGAATGTCACTGGCAGTGCCAACCCAGCCAGGTCAGGGAAACCCTGTTCCACACGATGTATGGGATATTCGAAGCCTTATCGACAGAATGTCACTACATTGCATCCCAAAAGCCGAGGTAGCGAGCTCTGTATATGAACCACTTTGTGCACAACTCTCAATTGACCTCTATATTTCTTCTACCTAGCAAACAATAAGACATCTTCGATTTAACACTACGATGCAACTTTCGATCCTTGTCTATATTTTCACCCCATTAGGTAGCATTTCAGCTATGCATCCAGTCGTGCAAAGGAGATTTGGTCCGACCCCAGCACCCCTAACGTTGAGCTGATCAAGAGCAGGAGTCGAGCGGAAGGTGGAGCATCGGCTGCAGTCTCAATACAGACGATACTCAGGACGCCCCCGCATTGTGCCGGTCCTCCGACAGCTGCCGATTTACCTGATGAGAGCATTCCTTTGGCACGCTATATGCTTTGGAGCAACGCAGTGCTTGGCACGGCTTCTTCTCCGCACACTCAAAAACTCAAATTGGTGCTGGCATCATGTTGTGGCAGCGAAATCTACCATTCGAGAAGGCCTCAATCAACCAAACGCGAGTATGAAACAATCTCTCGGAAAACTGGTCCGTGAGGACCGGAGCAAGAAGTGGGGGCCGGAGTGAGAAGTGGAGGGTGTAAGAAGGAGAGCTGTATATGAGCGTCCTTGCTGATGGGTTTATGGTAGGAACACCTGCCAGGCGAGCCATTCCAACACTGTAAGACAGAGACTATCGACGCGCACCATGATTACACACGATACGCTCCGATTCACGGGGATACTAATCGCCTTGGTACTTTCCCTATCATGTGCATCAGCCAGTACCAACCCTCGCGCAACTTCCGACGAGCCCGTCTATCCAGCGACATACTGCGACAGCATTGAGGTGACCAGTTGGCAGCAAGCAGAGCGGTACAACGCATTCGTGAATGCTTTCTACATTCAAAAGAACCTCACGGTGTCTTATGGTTCCTTCGTATCGAAGAATTACATTCAGCATAATCCTTTCGTGGATCAGGGCCCAGCCGCTGCAATTCAGTACCTCTGGCCTTTATGGCAGAAGGCTGACATTAAGATTCTCCATGTCGGTTTCGATGGCGGTATAGGATGGATTCACCACAGGGTTGATAAATTGGGCCCTCAGCCTCTGGCTATCACGGATTTGTACAGATTCAACGGAACTTGTATCGAGGAGCATTGGGACGTTATTCAGGCACTACCAACAAATGCAACAAATCCGTTGGCGCTTTTCTAGCAGGGTGAGACAAAGTACAGGTACGAACCATGAGCTGCAGTCGGTGAGCATCGATCCCAGAGCTTTGCCCGTCACACTTATCTGAGCTAAATGAAGATTGTCCTCTGCAGATTATCGATTCGCAGCACAAGATTATTGATGACTGCTTCATTGCATCGAGATTGTGCTCTCTCGTTGGCATTATTCCGTCTACTCCACTGCCGCTGACTTCGAAACGATCGTGCCGTTCTTCCTTCAACATGCGATTGTGGACATATCCAGGAAGATATTAACTAATCTAGGCGGACCTAGTGTCTCAGCTGCAAGCGGATCGGGGCGGAGAACTGGGGAGTATTTTGAGGGAACCGGCGGGAAAGAGTGACGGTCGAGTTCTTTGTACATCGAATCCATTGCAGCATGGGTGTCAATAGGCAACTCTATTGAATAAACCTTGATTTCATTGATGGTTGTCTGCAAAACTCGCCTTGTATAGTTCATCACGTTCACCAGCATCGCATCCGGTTCATAACTATTGCTTGGTCGCAAATATGCATATAACTTAACAGCTAACTTAGCGGCGTTCACTGCGCAGACGCTGGAGGGATTTTACCTGATCTCGGAAACTTATCAATGCGACTCACCCATGTTGATAGACGCCGATAGCCGATCGATGCGGCCAACAACCAAGTACTGTGCTAGTATTTTGTGTTATAGCGATGACCGTACCGAGGGCGAGAAGTTACGTTTGCTTGAAAGTACAGATCGGAGCGTTGCTAAGTTCAATTCGCTCAAACGTCGATCGTGGGAGAATTTATCCCTTCGTGCCAGCTCCGACTATCGGAATTCGGGGACGGTTGAAGGTCCTACTCCACCCCAAACCGGTTGCTGAGGCCATGATGATACGCTTGCCTCCCATGGGACAACATACGATGGGAAAAACCACCATATGGCCTAGGTAAACAAGGTTCTGGCTTTGGTCGCCTTCCAATCACTCTCTAGATTGGCAACAATTACAATTATCTCTTGCTTAAAATCCTGACCTTTGCTGTTGTTCTGATGCCACGGGTCTCACGATTTGTGGATGTCGACCATCCTTTGATGGAGAAGTGGATCACAATTTCACACGCCCTCTTTGCAAATCTGTTTACGCACCGCAACACCGATACAGTCGTCCCCAGATTCACGAGCGATTTTCTCCATATATTGCCATGTTGCTCTCAAAATGTGCTTTCAGTACTACGCACAAAGAAGCTAAATTTTCACTTACATTGACAAGAAAGCGGCCTTCGCGCCTTGCGCCTCGCGAATACAGCACGGCTAGACATGCTACTTCATGCCACTTATACAAATTTCGCCGCGTAGCTCTTGATCGTACTGAAACTAGCCTCCGAGGTGCTGATGCCGTTGCCGTCATCCGGACACTTGTAGCCCGAAGGAAACGACGTTACAAACTGCCAGTACTGGAAACCCTTATAGCCTGCAGAATACGCCACACTCAACCAGGAGTCGACCGTGCTCTGACGTGACCCAGTATTGGTTGTGCCAAATTCTTCGAGGACAACTGGTTTGCCCACTTTTTGGCTTGGTCTCCATGTTGAGTGACCCACGTCGAGCCCCAAGCGTCGGTTTGACCCCAACTGGAAGGGTAGAGATGGACAGTACCGTAATCGATGCTGCCCAACTTCAGGTTGCTAACCCAATCTATACCTTCGGACCCACTGTATGGATAAGAGCTGCCATAGCCCTGTGCAGTCGTGAACCAACCCTCGTCGCCAACGGTCACCATGTGGTTGGAGTCGATACTCTTGATATAGGAGGATATTTGCGATACCCAGTTCGTAAGCATAGCAGTGTTGCATGAAGATGAGGCACCCCGGTTGTCGTCGCCGGTGCACCTCGGTTCGTTCATGAGTTCCCATGCAAATACGGCTGGAGAGGTCTTGTAACGGTTGACGAAGAAGAAAACGTACTTCTTATATGCAGCGATTATCTGGGCGTTGCTGAAGAACGTGTCGTGCTTGGCGCTCGAGCCGAGGATTTGCTGGATATATAGGTTGATGGAGGGACCCCAATTGCCGATCATAGGAATTACGAGCTTGATGCCAGATGCCTCGGCCGCTGCGATGATGGGATCCATATGGGCGGCGAAAGCCGCAGGATTAGGAGTGTTGGTAGAACCGGACCAGTACTTGAATGAAGAGCTCGAAGCACTGCCAATGTTGTCGCTCCAGGCGAAGATGCGCAGAACTGTCAGGCCAGCCGATTTCATCTGCGAAAACAGGGAGTTCAGATCCGTCGAGGGCAATGATGTAGCCCAGTAGGCGTTGGTTCCACCAAAGCGAAATACCTTGCCATTGAGAACAAAGCCGCTGCCAGACCTTGTGACATAACCAGAGGCAGCCGGAGCCCCTATCGTGACAACCTTGGTGGCGGCTGTAGCAGATGTAGCAGCTCTGCGGCAAGAGAGTCAGTATGTGTATCAACAATACCAGCGGAGCACGAGCCAAGTCGTCGTTGCGGGTTGCTAGGAGGGTGCTCACTTCTGGCTGGTTACAAGCGTCGTGCCGCCCGAATTTGGCAAGTACTGAGAGTAATATGGGTTGATAACAGAACATGAGGAGCCCGATACACACGCTGTGCCTCCTGTCCAACCACCACCACCACATTGGCCGTACGCCCCTACGCTTTGGGCGCTGACGACCCCAACAGACAATAGTGAGGTAATGAGGTAGACAGCCTGCATTGTGAACGATAATGCCAAAAGTCTGCACGGAACGGGAATTTGCGTTCACTTTATAGACTCAGACAAGAGAGAGCCGTCCACTAATAGTACGCCTTAGACGGCGGCTGCCAGTCCACAGGCATGTCGTAGACACGGACGCCCACATGCCACTTTACCAAAAACAGCCGCCGGATTAGCCTGGCTTTTCTGGCCTCTCAAACGATGTTTCAGTCCCGGACTCGACGACGCGGTCGCAAACGCTGACGAGCACCTTTTCTATATCTTTAATATAAAAATGGCGACTATCATGGTCGGAGCTGTTTCATCGCCAGTCGAAAGACCCGCTACCGAGCCATCGCGAACGGACTGTTATCATTGGTGTGGATAATGTGTCGTCCATATGTCAAACGATAGTTGTACCACATCCTTTCACGAGGTGGCCGGAACGATTCCAGGTCAGTCACGGAAAGCACGTTACGGAACTCATCGGTCCGTACAAGGTCATCAGGCCATACGGTAATTATGTAGAGTTAGCGCAGCTAACCATTTAGATGAAACATCACGACGCCCGAATCTTAAGGCTACCTCTTTGCAGGGAGGTTGAAGCTCGACAGTCTCTATCATGCCATTGGCACAGAATGCAGCTATGAATCGTTGGCTATCCAAGGAGGATCATGTTGGAACGTCACAGTTGGGGAGGTGTTCGAATTGATCTCTTTAGCCAATGAATTGATACAGATGTTGTAGTGTCCGGGGCTTGCGACAAGACAAATCGCGACCACTATCCCGACGATTGCGACTACGGCTTTCTCGTGAGGGTGGATATGCGATCGTTATATATTGCTATGGCTTCATCGAGACATATGACGTTTGTCCTATGAAAAACACATCTCTTCTCCATTGAATATGGACGAGTAGTTCAACAAAGACACAAATTCTGGAGCCCTAATTGTCCGGACTGTCAACAACTATATGTCGAAGTTCCCACGTTGCTGATGGTAATTTCAACGACACACCGCAATGTACTTTCGCGCTCTCGACACACTCACGTATGCGACGCGTCCAGACTTGGAAGCTCGTGCTTTTCGTATACAGCACATCACGGGATCCTACACAATTGATTCTGGCCTTCCTCCTGCTCCTCTTGACTGTCCATAGCGACCTTCATGTGTTTGTAATATTCGGTCACTGAACACATTTGAGGTTTGATGGGTTGATTCGAGCAGTGGCATGCGTTCCAGCATGCCGAGCCACTCAGTGTCGCAAGCCGCATTTCGCAACCTTTGCCAACGGTCGCTCCTCGGTCGTTTTACATGAAACCAAGCAGAACCGCATTGTTCTAGACTTGGCATATGCCCATCCCCTCAGCAGCGTTATGCCAGATGCTGCTCAACGGTCGTGCGGTCGATCGTTGAGCTGATGCAGCCATCCGACGGTCCGACTGTCGACCCGTACCACGCCGTGCTCGTTTGAGCTGTACATGTGATTTGGAGGCTGCAAAACGCGTGCTTTGGTTGTGAGGTGGCTCAGACCTGTATCTTCGCATCCCGAGATTTTCTCCGTTGGCAGAGAGACATTCTTGGTTCGGCTACTTAGGGCAAAAACTCGGGCTGAGATAATACTGCACAGCACGATATATGATGCCATACGCTACGCCACGCCATTGTGGTATCTGCTGTGCTCGAGAGGTGCGGCTCATAAAGGCGCTTCTCGACCATTCTATTGCAACGTGTCAAGAATGTGTCCGGGTGGCGGGCTATTCTTATGTACAACGTGCAATTTCCCCGCTTTCGTCTTCTTAACACCCCTGCCCCTTAATACCACGCTTCTGGCCAGCGTTGGCGGAGAAGGCCTTTTGAGATGCTACTAAAATGAATAATGATATGTAATGTGAGTTCGTCAATTCTAGAAAGCCCCTCGTCCGGGAAGAGGGTTGTTCTCATCCACCGGCGGACACGAAGAGTCGTACACATCAGGGCTGACGATGCTGGGGACGGCCTGGTTGTCGTACGCAAGCCGAAGTAAGCTCGACGTATTGGATCTGGACATTGGCCAGCCGTATACCTCGAGACCCGCCCGCGGGTCACGGCCGAAGGCAGCCCATGCGCCCATGAAGTAGCGCGACGCCAGTTCTTCTTGCAAGCTGTTTCGCCGCCCCGTCACGTCGTATGCGGTGCCGAAGAGCATGTCCATATCCGCACCATGGTATGTGCCGCTATCGGGATAGTCGCGCCACGCAGGGTAGAGCCGTAAGTTTTCCCAGTCGGCCATATAGCGGTAACGCCATGTCGGGACGCCGTGCTGAGCGCGGGCATCGGTGGCGTACTTTGTGGGGCACGTGAACGCGCGTTGGTTGAAGAGCTGCCATTGCGCCGAGGTCAGCGTGATATTGGCGGCGTAGGCGCCAACGCGGTAGAAGCCCGCTTCATAGTTGCAGTTTCCAGCCAGATAGGGGATCTTGGCGAACGCACCCGATTTGGCAAGGGGTAGATAGTCAGAGAAGACGGTGACATTGTCCACAGCTGGATGGAAGGTGGCTTGAGCGAGCGCCGTGGTGGGCAGAGCTGGAGCGAAGCGTGCAGCTGCAAGAACTTCGGTGGTATTCTTGCTGCGAACACACTCCACGACCGCCGCTGAATCCGCAGAGCTGTCGCCGCAGCCGAGCGTGCCGGAAACATTGTAGAACAGTGATTGCGAATAGGAAACGTTGTTGGGGATAAAGCTGAAAGCGGTTCCCGAGTGGGAGATCAAGCCAGCTACGATCGGGTCGTCCGGGTGAGCGTAGGCATAGTAGTCGACCGAAGAGGCCCCAGCAGACTGGCCGAGGATGATAATGCGCTCGCAGTCGCCGCCAAACCCGGCAATGTTGTCTCGCACCCATTCCACAGCAGAGCGCTGATCGCGGAGGCCGACGTTTTGCTCCAGCCCAGGGGCGCCTGAGAAGCCGAAAATGCCAAGGCGATAATTGATCGTGACGACGACCACGTCTTCTGTATCGGCGAGATATTGCCCGTTATAGAACGGGCTGTGAGGACCAGGAATGGTGAAGCGGCCACCATGGAAGAATACGAAGACCGGCTTGTTCGACACGCCGACATCTGAGGGGGTTTTGGTCCAGATGTTCAACGCCAGGCAGTCCTCACTTTGTGGGTTGCCCAGATGCGCGGTGAACTGGTTGTAGACGGCGAAGCCCTTGCCGGTGAAGTTGGGGTACGTGGATTTCGGGGGGATGTTCGCGGGACAGTCGGCATGCTGTCGATGAGATGGTAAGCACATGGACATAAACGCACGGGCGGAACGAGTGTGGAGTGGTACCCAGCTGGAGGCATTGTACACTGTACCTGCAGGCGCCATGTACCGTATGGGAGCGGCAAAGCGAAGGCTCTCAACAGGCGCCTGGCCGTACTTGACGCCCAGAAACTCGAAGGTTTTGGTTCGGTTCTGCGCCCTATGACCGACGATGAGCCCACTCGTGGAGTTGACTTCCAAGTGCTCGTGCGTCGCAACAACAGATCGAAGAGCGCTTAGCAATAGCAGTGCGGAAGCAACAGTTGCGTAGATGGTCATCCTGGTGGTTAAAGAGAGCAGCTCCTGCAAGATATCGCAAAGAATTACAAAGTGATGTATCCGGGAAAGGGGGTATCGTGAAAAGAATGCTCGCGCCCGCTGCCAAGACGTCCGCTTCGACTGTCACGCTTGGCGTCCTGACCAAGCACTCATCGGTTTCCAGCCTTTCGGCCGAGGACACTAATGCTATGATAGCGTTCTTCATCTATTCGTAGATAGGCTAACCATATCAAGCGATGATGCACGTACCCCCGCTTCCGGAGGCTTTGCTAAGGTGTTTCACGAAGCGGGATCAATCCGTCTGGGTTCTTATGCAAGGAACACATAAATCCTGATATACCGCACTTCGACGACAAAATAACATTTCCATCCAATCCTTGCACATCCAATCCTTGCACATCCAATCCTTGCAGGAAAAGTTTCTCCCGCAATAATCTCTGTCGTTCGGCTTTGGGTATGTCGCCAAATGTTGGCTTTGGCACTGGACCCGACACGAGAGGATGGCCCCTCTGGCTATCAAGTGTAGTTATGGTTGTGCTCTCCGGAATCTTCGTCGCCGCCCGCGTCACGCAGCGCGTCTTAAAAAGAAGCTTTGGAGTCGACGATTACATCATTATCATGTCCCTTGTGAGCAATCGGCGGCACATCTGGTGGCAGGAATGCGCTCGCTTACTACCTATCTGCAGGTCTCCTCTGTGGTATTGTCAGTTACGGAAATTGAAGCGGTCCTCAACGGTTACGGAGCCCATTATCGTAGTATACCCAAAGACCGTGCAGTTGTTGCGCGAAAGTGGTACGACTCGCCGTACCGCCTAGTCGATGGTAACGTTGGCTGACCAGTCAACCGCAGGTTCTACGGCGCACAGATTGCATACAAGGTCGTCCTCACGTTGAATAAGCTGTCAATCTGCTCCATGTATTATCGCATCTTCCAGGTCACCTCCTTCGGCTTCCGCCTGGCGTGCCGTGTCGTTCAAGGAGTCATCGTCTCTTCCGGCATTGCTTTCATAACCGGGACAATCTTCCAATGCACGCCAGTCCGTGCCTTCTGGGACAAGACCATCGAGAATCCCTGGTGTCTCAGCCAGACTCCATGGTGGACCACCTATGCGGTCCTACAGATCCTGCTCGACTTCATTCTGCTGTTCCTGCCGATTCGGCAAGTTCTGCAACTTCATATGTCACGGCTTGAAAAACTCGGATTGTACCTGGTCTTCTGCACTGGCCTGTTCGTGACCTTTACGAGCATATTCCGTGCGACCACCTTGGCAGCATCCGCCACGAACCCCGATCCCACATGTGAGCGCCATCGCCGTCCTCTCTAGCAGTATACATTCCGCTGACTCTGACGCAGGGGGCCCGATTCCGGCTACGGTTTGGACCGTCATCGAAGCCAACAGTGGGATCATTGCCGCTTGCCTTCCACTCCTGCGTCAGCCGTTTGTCTGGGTTTTTCACCGATTGATCCACAACACCAGCGCCGCTTCCCAGAGCGGCCACAGTGTTCAAGCTCGTGCAGTCGCGCAAGGGTCCAACGCATTTCGCCACCGACACAGCCGAGGAGATTACCGCTCTACAAATAATACAATAGTGATAGGACTACAGCCGCGTGAGAGCGAAGAGCATATCGTGGGGAAGGATCACAATATTTATGTGATGCGCGGTGTGAGCGTATCAAGCACGATTGGGAAAGACAATTGCATGACAAACATAGAGTAGTACGGATCATCGTCTTTGCACGTTCGTTAACATAGGTCAAAATCCCAAAGCATTATCTTTCCTTGTTGTGGTCGACATTACCCTGCAAGTGGGTTATCACAACCGGAATATCGATAGACTGAGCGAAGAGATTTGCTGGTCAATGACGTGTCGGGCAAATACTGCATCGAGTAGCATGTCCGAAGTCAATCCCCTCTTCCACGTGGACTCTACGAACTCAGAACCACATTATTTGCGAGCCCTACCTACTTACCGTGCAGCACGAACCACATATCTGAATGTCCGGCCCTCCAGATACCGGTAAGGCATGTGCGGAAACAGAAGCTTCCTTACCAGCTCTATTCTTTACTGTATGTTATGGTCCGAGGTCCCATCTCCAACAACCCGGGCGTGGAGGCCGTGCGAAGAAGCTTTTACGAGGCTTTGGTGCGAATGCAGCCTAGTATCCGAGGGCCAGGGAGCGAGTGTAGTGCGCAGTGCCTGTCTCACATACCGACGTCCTGCGCCATAATCTAGGTCGATTGTGCCATCTCCGCTTCTGCAGACCTGTCAACTTGACAGCTGTGAGGATTGTCATCGGCAGATATGGCATTGATAAAGGAGCCCCTCATGGACCAATCATCATGCCCGGCGATTATTATCATCTGCAAATGCCAATGGCGCCACGAAAGATCGTAGGGATACCGAGGACATGCATCTCGGGTTGAGAACCAGCTACCAGGCATTATTGACGAGATGGACGATTATGATGGTGAATTCACTGCCATATAAAATTTGGTGCCGGTGTTGCCTCTGATTGTGAGATACACGTTCATCGTTGCATTTTGCTCGCTGCTCGCTGCGCGATTTTGGTCTTGAAAATCCTCAAAGACACATTCAGAGACTTGTGACGGTGAGAGGGACGGTCGTGGTTGCGACAATCTTCGACACAGGCCGTCCATGTTCTGTGGCTTGGGCGCCCTAGCTCCTTTAAATATTCGAAACCCGACTGGGTACACACCGTGGTCGATCAGTAGTTGCTCAAATTGAGGGTCGTACGTGCCCGTTGTGCCAGTTTGGTCCAGTGAAGCTACTGCCTACCAGGCCAGAGTCCCGCTGTTTCTTGTTCGCCTTGGAGTTCGACTGATTCATGGCGTCCTCAGTGGTCGGCAGACCGACGTACTGTAGCTTATTTCAGCATCTTTTCATTGAAGGGTTGTTTTCGCATACTCACACCTCGCAGCTTGCTCAGATTTGGACCACAGTTGCGGGCGAAACGTTCGACCCACTGTGGATTTGACCTCAGCATTCGTCCTGCCGTCTCCTGGACTCTTGCGGTATGCGGATGTCTCTTCTCCCGTGTTCGACGATCGAGCTCTCTGAATGCCTCGCTCGGTTTGTGCGTGCTGGGACAACCGCAGGTATTTCGAGCTTAGCGGGCCGCATCTACGTCCGAGAAAGCTGAATCATCCCGTCATGCACGAGCTTGCCCGCAACACGTTTCGCATCTCCGAGAACGTGAACACGTCGATCAACGTTCAGCCAACTCATGTGCGCTAACTGCCGTGGTTGTATATTGTCAGGTACTTCCGTCTCATCGCCGATAGCCTCGCTAGCGATTTCGCTGTTAAGGGCTTCGGCGCGCTTCCAGACATCATGCATATCACCACTGCCTACGATCCTATCAGTCTTCTGCACCTTAGTTCAAAACCGGCCCATCTTTGGGCTCCGTGCGCTCGCGTAGCAGCTCATCATACTGCTACGGCACCAAGTCGCCCTTCGCCAAGTCCACAAGCTGATGCGGATCGCCGTACATCTGGGCGAAGGGTATTGTCCCGGTTTTGCAAGAAAGCGTAGCAGCTGTATTTGTGCATCAGGTGTCCGAGAAAACCTTGCGTCCGTAGCTGTCGAATGCCTTTTGGCTTGGCCCAATCCCCTAGTTAGATGGTCTCTTGGAATCTTCAATCTTCTTCTTGCTCACAAGTCTCAAACGGACCAGCAAGCACCTGAGGGTTTAAAAAGGAAGATGTATACGCATACTCAATACCTGACTTTCGACTCCAGGATTGGAATGCGCTCAACCGCCTCATGCTCAACCGACCAATTGCTAGCATTTTCAATATGCTGCTCAAATAGCGCACTGAGCTTCCATGTACCATCATTCACATTGACTTCAATAATATCACTTGGAGAGTACTGCCAGTCCACCGAGAGAAAGGCAGCGATACCTGGTGAGATTCTAGCCAAGGTGTGATGGTAAGTTGGATCCAATATAAGAGTGTCCCTGATATCCGGCCTACGGAACATGTGAGATGGATACGAAAGTAACGGCACGCAATACTGACCACGGTATAAGATCGAAACACATCGAGTGCGGAACCTCTACTTGCGTCTCTGTTGGTCGCATACACAGAGGTACGCGGCGGTAGTTTTCTATGCTTGGTAATATCATCCACTTTAAAATCAGTACTGACGTTCTTCAATCGTTATCCGAGGCTCCCTTACTTTGAGAAAGCGGGTAATCAGGAAGATGAAGCCGAGCCGTTCGGGAAAGCCAAGAGAGTCAAAGGACTTTGTTTCCACAGCGACCCATTGAGCTACTTGGACAGGTGATACTTCCAAGGGGGAGTCACTCAAGACGACGTCCAGATCAATGTCAGCCGAGCCAAGTAACATGTCAGAAGGCCAGCCTTGATCGATGAGGAGCCGCTGACGTTGAGCGAACTCGACAAGGTATTTGCTCCGAGAGAAGGACCCAGTAGCGTGAAGAGGTCGCATCAGGTTCATGAAGTCATATGGCGGCGGCGCTGCATGTTCTTGCGAAACGCTCAGTCTTTCGTCTAGAATCGTGCGGTTTGTGGTCCCTCCTTCACTGTTCAATCCGCTCGAAACTCTTTTGAGACATGCTTGTGGCGTCCTTGGGCTCGACCGAGGTAATCTTTATGATGTTAGATAACTTGCAACCTTCTGAACAGCCCGCACAATTGCGAAAGGATTCCCGATACATACCGTAGCATGAGCGGTTCCGTGTTGAAGACCCACATCGGGCGCCTCTGTGTATGCCGCCCATCCCGGCCTCGCGTATTACCCAGGACGCCAGTCGTGCCCACTTTCGTTCGATACATCCTGCCGCACTGTATCGTGCCGCCGCGTCAGTCGCTATGCTCTGCTAGATCGCCGTGTATGCTTTACATTGCGTCCATATCCTCAACAGATCTGTGCCGTGCGCTGTGCTGTCCCTGAGCAGTGCGGCCAAGCAAGGACAGCAGCAGAGGAGGTCACATGACCTACCCCGGCTCCCTTGATCTTCCATAGCTTGGAGCAGAGTGTTCTCTATTCTGCGTCATGCCTCCTGGTCCTCCGTGGTCGGAATACAGGACCGGCAGAACAGAGAATTTCTCCGTGCTTCGCTCCACCATATATGTTCTTGATACACGTACGCCAAGGATGCGGAACATGGGGCACCGCATCCCGAATAGGAATCATGAGGGGTGCCTGAGGGGTAATGTCCTATGCTTCAAAGTTGAACGTCCATCAATGTTGAATCGCCTGGAATGCACATTAACCCACTGCTCCCTCCCGTTACAACATTTCCCCCTTCTCTCCTAGAAATCTTTTTGCATACTTGTGAGACTAGCATTGTTGATGGCTTGGTGTGCATCTCCTGCTATTCTGCTGCTCACAGCTCTTGGCGTCCATGCCCGCAATAATGGTGTCGGTAAATTACCGGTCATGGGCTACGATACGTACAATGCCTTCAACTGCGACTATGACGGCCGAGTCGCTACCGCGCAGGCCAAGGTCATGAATGAGACTGGTCTTGTCGCCCTTGGATACAACACGTTCATTCTTGATGACTGCTATACTCTGATCAATCGGAGTGCTTCCGGCGAGCTCCAGCAAAACTTGACACGATTTCCCGGTGGCATGAGGAAGTGGACGGAGAGCATCAACCAGTACGGTGTTAGTGGTAGTGCGTACAGTTCGAATGGTTACATGACATGCGCAGGCTATCCTGGAGCTTACGGCCATGAGGAGCAGGACCTTGAGACTTGGAGGAGCTGGGGCTGGAATCACATGGTCAAGTATGACAACTGCTATATTCCGTACGACAATATCGTACGCTCAACTCTGATCATGTTCAATCAGCATGCGGCTATGCTGACCATTACAGACAATGGATAACGAGTACGGTCGCTATAAGCGTATGGCGGAAGCCATCGACAATCTTGCCGCTAGGTATCGTGAGAAGCCGTTCATCTATTCCTTGTGCCAATGGGGTTGGGAGAATCCGTACAACTGGGCGCCACGTATATCCCAGGCGTGGCGCATCGATGGGGATATTAAACCCTTCTGGTCAAGTATCAAGACCGTTATTAATTTGCAGGTGGCCAGCTATTTGTCTACAGGCTTCTACCAGCACGGTGATATGGATATGCTTGAGGTCGGCAACAGCGGTCAAGGATCGCCCGTTGGGGACTTGACGATAGCAGAGCAGAGGTCGCACTTCACAGCCTGGGCCCTTCTAAAGAGTCACTTGCTGATTGGTACCGATCTCCGAAATGCGACGAATGATACGATTGCCATTCTAAGCAATAAAGAACTCATTGACATCAACCAGGACCCCAACGAGGGTGCCCCGCTTGCACCTTTCCGGATCGGCATTCAAGCCGACTACAGTACGATTTCTTACAACGAGACGAAACCTCCGCCGTACTGGGGGGGCAATAGCAGCTATGGCGCTGTTTTCATGATCATCAACTACGAGAACACAGAACAGAAGTTGGGGTTCAACTTGACCGAAAATTGGGCAATCCGTGCTGGCCGCCAGTACCAGGTGCGTGACATGTGGGCGCATAAGAACTGCGGCATTGCAATGCGCAACTGGACTCTGACGGTTGGTCCGCACGATGTCGCGGCTTTACTTTTGACGGATGCTGGACCGGAGCCGTCACAGGAGCTAGCGGACGGCGAGATTGCACCGCCCTGCGCGCACCCATTCTTGGTACACCAATGTACGGCACCGAACGGAAGCTTTATTTACAACGGCTCCAAAGTGGAATATGGCTTCTAAGTATAGCGAAGGTGAAGAGCGCTATTTAGACGAATGATAGCCCTCCAAGGCCGTAAGGCAAGCAGACTGATTGGCTGAGGCTACGATAGTCTCTCTATTCTATGCCAAAAGCCTGTACGCGTACCGCTCTTCGCTTCGCTCCTTGATATCAACAGATGGAAAGATCCACTTCTCTACCCGAGCACGTTTCGCGGAAGGATTGGGCCTTGACACGTCACCACTGAGTTCAGCAGGCTCCCTGGTCTATCTTGCACCCGCTCTGATTCAATTTGTATTCGCTACTCCTGTCCATCTCTTCCCACCACATCTATCCATAGTCCGGTTGCGCCACTGCAAATCAGTGAGCTCGTTCAATTTAGTCATACAGTCCGCTAAGCAATCCCAAGCCGACGGTATGGCTATCTACGACCATTATTCGCAAGCATGACTTGAAAGACTTCAGAAGCGATGCTGCAATTTCATCGAAATACCGTGGCACTGCTGCAGATCAAGGAGACATGATGGCGCTTGGGAAAACGCAGATCCTCCGTGTACGTATCCCAATGATCACCACGGCGATTGCATTCTTGCCACTGATATACCGCAGCGCAACTTCAAGTTTGTGACGATACTCGGGTTCGCAAGCACAGTCATGGCTAGCTGGGGTTCTACTTCCCTTGTTCGGCTTGGTGCTCGTAGATAGGGGGGACCTCATCTTTTCTGAGGCTTTATTGTCGAGGCTTGTAGGATGTTATTAGTATACGCACCGCTGGCGGAGTTGGTATCGATGTGGGACATCATCGAAGAACAGCACATTGAAGATTCAGCTAACCGGCTTCGTAGGCCGCCTACCGCTGGCGGACAGTATCGTAGGCGCATGATCTGCTCTTTGGTTACACCACTGACGGCTTCTAGATTGGGTCTCCGAGTTCCGTCCCCCGAAGATTCAGAAGCTGCTTTCGTATCTCGTCGGATGGTCAGTACGACGGTGTTGTTCCTACTCGAGAAACCGGAGCACCAAGAATTTTTAGGGTTTGCGCCATCGGGTGGCAAGTGTACCTCGCTGGTGTCTGTTTTATGGTTGGCGGCATCATACAAGGCCTGATTGCACTCAACAACCCTTCATACGTACCGGAACGGTGGCACGCAATCCTCCTTACCATCGCCATCATTGCTTCGGTCATAGTCTTCGACACCTTCTTGGCTGTCCGACTTCCGCTCATCGAAGGCATTGTTCTGGTATTTCACCTGTGCGGCATCTTTGCTATCGTTGTTCCATTGTGGGTTATGGCTCCACGTGCGCCTGCGCATAAAGCGCTCTCATCATTCGTCAATTCTGGAGACTGGCCGACTACTGGCCTCTCAGCTATGGTTGGTCTGGTAACTCCACTGAATGTGCTCATCATACGCACATCTCAGAAGCATTCACGAGATATCCAATCGAGTCCGAATATGGAAAAGGACAGGAACGAGAGAAGGTCCTGAAGTGGTACGACGTAACAAATGCTTGACTGGCTGTCATGCTCCTCATACAACTGCGTGGCAATACTTCAGTAGATGAGTTCCAAATTCGTTTCCAAGAAAGCAAAGCTCTTAGGAATATTTAAACGTGCGCAAGACGTCACATTCCAGTGAATCTGCACATTATTTCCAGTAAGGTCACTATTTGGTGAACCTACTGCTTGGCATGCAACAAACATTAAGATTTCAACGCGATTGTTTTGTGTATATTCGAAGCTTTAGGGAGGGTCTTCAAGTCCTATACACCTTACATTGACTCATTCCACACTGTTCGTCTGGCGGACTGGCTGAGCGCACAGTTCGAAACCCAAGCAACAGACATGACAATCAATAAGCTCCTGCTCTTGGCTGCCAGCCGGTAAGAGGGCTTAGAGCAACTGGACCGAACCCACTTTGTAACGCTTGACCTGCTACTAGGCTCAGATTGCCGACCCTGGCACCCGCCGCTTCGAGAGACCACAGCACGACAGCGACGTAGTTGCTGCCGTGATAATTCCAGATACCCTCTGGGACAGGAAAGTTCTGTAGACATCAGCGACTTAGTTCGAACGGTTTGTTGCAAGTTGAACACTTACGTCCTGTGGGCCAATGTTGTGTACATACTTACCAAACTGGTAGCCATTGACATAGATCATGGATCTGTAGCTGGATACAGTACCATCAGCATTCGTAGTGGCGTTAGAGAAGCTAAATGATAGTGGGATATCGTAGCCGGCGGGCAGGTTGAGGTCGAACGTAGTCGAGTAGAATTTCACACCAGCCTTCGTCAGGCCTTCCATTGGTCCAAGTGCGGAACTGGCCCAAGTCGATGTCGGTGCGCCAGGTAAGTGCCAGCCTTGTCGTTCCGCGTACAGCCCTCCTTCGTTCAGTGGGCCCCTGGTACGATCTTCGAAGTCCTCACCGTGCAGATTTCCTGTAAGTTTCCAGGAAAGATCTGTTGCCGCGTGGCCCGCCAAATTGTAGTTAAGCACACCTCGCGGATCCTTCATACCTTCGCTGCCAACCTGGAAGTCTTCATCCAATCCATTATTGTCGATCAAGACTGTAAAGACATAATTCTCTTCGCATGTAAGTGCCGATAGGTTGAAAGTTGAGCCCCAACTGCTGTATTTGTCGCCTCCATAGAAGCTGCCAAGGAATGTCTGGTTGAGCCAAACGCTATGGCCATAGGCTGAACCACCCTGGGTCTGGACATAGAACGTCGTCTCGTTCCCATCAGCAACAAAGTGAGCACGGTAGAGCAGGACACCGGTGTTGTATCCGTAGTCACTTGCATAGAGGCTTTGAGGAGTGGTGAGGTTGCGGACAGTGTTGTTGGTGGAAGTCAGGGTGGCTGAAGTCCATAGGCTGTCGTCGTACCCTGGTCGGACTTCCGGTAAGCTGTCAACGACTTTCCAGCCGATGTTGCTGAGGTTAGGAAGAGCTAGTCTGGGTGTCTTGTATTTGACTGTGGCTGAAACGACACCATAGCGTCCCTGCTTGAAGTTGAGGGCCTCTCCATTGAACGTGATCTCGGTAGTCTGTGGTGGAGCGCCACCAATGACCTCAATATCAGTAGTTGCGTTGATATCTCCAATGAGATGGATGGAACTTTCGGCGACTGTCGCTGTACGGATAAGATAGCCGGCCTTGACGATGGGAGCCGACACCTCATAAGTTGCATTGGTGAAATTGCCGGACACCGAATCGTTCGGCAAGCTGACAACCCAGTAATCATATGCTGTATTGCGGTCAAGAAGATACACCGCCACACCGTTGGCCAGATGCACAACCCTGGTGTCGGGACTCGTCTGGTAGTTCAGCACAGTGACACCATTACGCTGTGCAGTCTTCACTCCCGAACCTTGAGTGACCGTTGCCTTGCCACCGTTAGACACGGCAACTTCATGAGTCTCGCCAGGACCGCCGTACACCACAAGGACTCTGTTGTTGTGATACTGTTTCCAGGTGAAGATCTCAGCAGTCGAGTAAAGTAAGTTGATCCCGCCAAGATCATAGTCGGTGACATGAAATTTAGAATCTCGACCATGGAGCGAGAGGTTACCTCCGAGCTGTGGAATAGTCATAGCACCGTGGCTAGTTGGCAAAGTGATCATATACTCTGTTGTGTCTAGCGTGTTGTATGCGGCGTGACGAATAACGTAAAAGTTGGTGACATTGCCCAGTATCGGCGTGGTCGCGATAAGGCTGTTGTTAGTGTAGCTGCCGTTGGCGTTGTAAGGACTCTGTGGGATTGCCGTGAGGTAAGCTGGAGAAGCCCGGAGAAAGTTGGCTTCCAATTTCGCCTCGGAGTATTTTTCACGTCCCTACAAGTTCACTCGTCAGAATCTAGTGAGCCTCGCATAGCCATTAAATGTATCGACACTCACCACTCCTCTCATCTCGTCAATCACGGCCGCGTAGTCATATGATGTGTAGCCTGTTGGGATCAGTCAGACAACATCCTCGCTTTGCCATCATATCGCAGGATGCCTTTGTTTACCGCCTGGATGTCCCAAATTTCCCCAGTTCGTGCCTGGTGGTTGTCAGTCTTCTTTCCTTGTACATTAGCTGTTTCTCACTATTTGTACCTCCGTAGGTCATATAGATGTTGAACATAGTCACCCCTGAAGCGTTCATTAGCAATGACAATCAAAACAACCGTCTGTACGAGTTCTCACCGGCCGAGAAATCGCTTTTATAGAATACACGCTCGAACTCTGGACCCAACAGCGCCAGACAAGATTGGAAGCCAGGGCCGCCCCATGGATCGAAAGACCCTCCCTGAAACTCGACGATGAAGTTGGGAGTTGTTGGGCTGTCGTTCTGATGGCTCCCGAGAAAGTATGTGGGTAGAGCTTGGTCAGGCCACGTGTAAGGGTTAGCGCAGTCAAATCCAAGCGGATAGCCATCATAGCCATAAATGTCCACGGCTGCCGGCTTGCTGGGAGCAAAATTGCCTTGCGGGGACGCATCATTGTTAATCAATGGTACAATTATACCTGCGTCCCTGTACTGTTGCTCGACGGCACCGAAGTACACTGGGTCTGGGAACTCAGGCACCCTGCTAGACGCGTACGTGTACTCGTTCTCGCTCTGGACCAAGATCACCGGCCCACCGTTCGTGATCTGAGCTTTGGCGATGATTGCCCCAATGCTTGAAACGTAATTTTGAGTGGCGTTCAGGTAAAGTGGGTCTCTGGTCCTTAGCAGAGCAGGGATACGTTGCATCCAGCCAGGGTATCCTCCGCCAGAAACCTCGGCGTTGATCTACCAGGTGTGTTAATAGCTTTATGCTAACCTTTCGACGACTGACTTACGTAAGGACCAGGACGGGCGAGTAGGTAGATACCGGCAGTGGAAGCGGCCTCGAAGAAGGGCTCGAAGGCAAAGATACCGCTTGCGTTGAACTCGCCTTGCTTGCCCTCTAGGAGTGCCCAGTCGACATAGAACGAAACGCCGTTATACCCCAGAGCCTTGATCTTCTGAAATACATCAAGCCAGAGCGAAGGAACCGGCAGACGGAACGGGTGGAATTCGCCAGAGAAGAACAGTACACGTTCACCTCGAACGAACAGCGAGTGCTACAGAAATTCAGCTTCACTGTTCATGCCACCCTCTCACACAAGACTTACAGTATCCCAAGTGACGATATCCTGCAGTAATTCGCGCTTGTATGGCTTGATCATCATGTTCGGCTTACCACCAATAGTCATGGCAGTGGATTGCACCACTGCCATCGACGCCACGGCCGCCTGGAAAAACTTTCCAAACAACATCTTATCTGTTTCTCCCGAGAAGAAGAGAAGGGACAACAACAACGACAACCAGACCAAAAGGGATCCAGATGCGTACTGAGAAGGGAAAAGCTGCGGTATGGAAAACCTTTTGAACCCATCGCCTTAGAACCTTACTTCGATGCAAACGTTCGCCGCCTCTCCCCTCTCACGCCCCATCCCGATCACAAAATGTGGGGGAGCTTCTTCCGCGTGGAGTTTCCTCGAAGTCCTCGTGCATGCCACAATCTGGAATCGGCAGCTTGTGGTGGAGATCAGGTTCTGGCGTGAAGTCTAGTATAGTGATGACGAGGCGGAGAAACATCTCGTAACCGGTCCGAAGAGGGAAGTCCACTCTCTCCGCCAAGCACTGCAGGAACCACAACGGCAACGTCGTATATCTCGGGAGGTGGAGGGAAAAATGGATACGTTGCTCCGCTATCAGCTAGCTGGGCCTGCTGGGCTGTTGGCCCAGTTCTCAATTGGCGTACCGGGGAGATGGTAAGCCTTGACGCTCGTCGTAAAGGCCACCCTCGTTCAGCGGACCGCGTGCACGGTCACGATAGTCTTCGCCGCCTAGACTGCCTGTCACTTTGCAGCTAATGTCTGCCCGAGATACAGCCGTCGTTCGACGACAGCCATGGACTGAGGCGTGCTTGACCTATAGTAATAACAATGCGCGCAACCTCAGTACGCCGCGCTCGCTGTAGTCAAGCGACTACGGCTACCATACCGGTAAATTGCTCTACGCGGCCACTTCACTGCTACTGGCAACGAGACCAGCTTGTCTCTAGAGACTCAAGGAGGTTACGCCTTATGGCAGACGGAATTTCGTCGCTGGAGACAGTTGAAAAAGAGTGAACTCTGAGTGCGCCCTCTGACACCTCCTTTTCGTAATCAGCCAGTGCTGAAGCCTCGTCCAACAACGTGGAGCCAAACCTTTCGACGTTGTTGTTATTATTATTAGCGCTCTGCCACATTGAGCCCAGTACGAACCTGATGGACGAGGTTGTCTAGCACGAGCTTCCGTGTTCCAAATAAATCATCTGGCACAGTACAACGATCAAAGAGGCTCGGAGATGGACTCTACAGGCTTGCGAGCTCAACCGCAGCATTTCTTTCCTCAGCAATTCCATATGAAACCTCCAGTGGGTCAGAGGCCGCAAGACCTGAAACTGCAAACCCAGCTCCAGTATCGTCTGGAACATCTTTACGTTCGAAGTCTGCAGGACTCTAATAATGTAGCTACTCATCTGTAACTGCCTCCTTGGAGAAGCAAATCGGTTCTCGCCCTCGCAAGTTGTGCAGAACACTTCTCTGTGCAGAACGACAATCTAAGAACAACGCAACTGTCTACCTCCCAGATCGCTGGTCAGGAGCGCCACCGTGCTATACCTCAGAGCACATTGCTTTGCTTCGAAAACACCATGCGGCCTTGCCACTTGCGAAGCTTCTTCCCGTACAGTTGCAGGATGATTCGAGAGCTACGTAGAGATTGTGCAACCCATGCAACGCAATGACATCGCCCATTTGCTCTCTTGCATGTCTCACACTTCTAGGAGCACATATTTGACTGCAATATCGACTCCTGGAACAAGTCTCCACGTAGTAGACCTGATACTGTATGGCTCACTCTAAATTCAACCGATCTATGAGGTATATGAAACAACATTTCTCGCCTGCACGTGCATTGGTATATGGCAAGCCATTTTACCAGTACGGAGATGCTAGTCGGCCTACCTGCTGAAGTCCTTACGCAGCAGCTAACAGACCTTGAGACATGACTGCTACCTGTGCCGCCCACGAAATGCGTAGAACTGCACGCTATACATGAAGTTGCTTTACAAATACCCGCGCCTGCTGATACACCCGCCAGCTTAAACTCCGCCCCAATCATACCGCACCAAAATTAAAGATCGTGCGATCGTATTAGTAGTACGAGATTCGGAAGCGTTCTTCGGAGACTATCGATGTCGCTCCGCAATGTCGGGTTGATGCAATGAATCAAGATATTTCTGAAGGGACTCTTTAAGAAGCACTTCTATCTCTGGCTTCCACGGTGGCAATGGTTCCCACGGATCTCGGGCTAGCACAGGGGAATGTTGACTTCACGAGATCAGTCCAATGATGCTCTGCCAAATAGAGAGTGATATCTCTTACCACTTAGCGACCTTTCTTATTACCCTTTTGTGCCCACACTCCAGTCCCGTCCAGTCTGTTCTGCGTTGATAAGAACCTCCGATATCAGCGTCTGTTTTGTTATCACGGGGAAGCTTTGTTGCGCTGTCCGAGTCCGAACCAAATCTATCAATATTCATCTTCTGCTTGGTTCTGCGGCGATGACGCTTGCCATTGCTAAGAGGGCGACCTTGGACGTGCTCAAGCGGCCTTTGAGAGGGTCTATATAGTGATACATCCATCCTAGTTCCCTCGGTTGGTCCTTCATTTCCGTCATCGAAACCTGTGCGACAGGTAGATAAAGGTAAAGGTGCCGTTTCTGCGGTTAGATAGCTAACATTGTCTGAATCGTTGTAGTCGCTCAATATTTGGCGTGTGCCGAATCGTTTCACCGATTCCTCACTTGCAGAGGACATGCTTGCGGTGTAATCTTACAGACCTCTATCAGCCATGAAGACTTCTAGTCAATTGAAGGATGAGCAGAAGCCCCCTTGGTGCACTGTCCACACATCCGCTGGTTTTCGACGAAGCATATCCCTCAGCTCGATGTTTCACTTGTGTACTTCGCGTTAGACATCTCGGTTGTGTCGAGGTTAGAACCCGATCTCAGTGATTTACTCGTAAGGCATCTGCACGAAGGGAGCGCTAGGTCAAAGCGTTGCTGCCCAACGCTACTGGTACCAGTCATCCCCATTTCCCCACATCTTGTTTCTGTTGTAGATAAGACGAAGGCCTTACCACAGAGGACTGTGCATGCGTCACCATTGCTTGTATAAGAACGAGCTAGCGCTGTTCGATGCGTAGACCGAGCGCTTCGGCAGGCTAGACTCGAATGTGCGTATCAGAGAGAAAACTAGGTGCTGATGTTGGCTGTTCTACGCCTCGAATTGCAGGTTTCGCCATTGGCTGCAATGGCAGCCTCAATGTACTGCTGCATGAATATTCCGCCGGCAAGAGATGGCCCGCGCCAAAGCACTGCCATTGAAACCCACCCCCATCAAGCATAATCAGTATGATTAAGTGGTTGCCAGTCTGGCTACTATGCCGTTGGAGATGGGCAATACGATGTCTGTCCGCAATATGTCGTTCCTTTCAGATGACCGAAAGATACACTGTACAAATGCGGTGGTGTGTCGCCCTCGCTGCAGATGCTGACGAGGGAAGCGGAGGAATTACAATGCGGTGCTGCTCGTTCGTGATTGAAGTTTGAGCTTCTCCATAAGCTTGCCTACAGTCACACCTTCCTGGGAGTCCAGGAAGCCGGTGTGAAGAAGGGGTGGTTGGTCCTGACGGAAACGAGGAAGGAGCATAATCTGTGAAAGCGCTGTTTAGCGAAGCCCCGCTCTATGAACGAAGTGGTTCATGTCGTCCGGTGATATCCAGGTAGTCGTCCGGACTCTCGTTCTTCAGCCTCTTCAACGCTGGACTCGAACCATTCGATGGCACGCAGTATTCAGCTTCGTGAAACGGGAAGAACAAAAGAGACATCCGGACGCTACAGAGCAAGGTTCCAAGGCGGTCAGGTAGGGTGGCATGATGTAGGATCTGACACTGATGTTCAGTCTCTTCCGACTGATCGTCCAGAATGGCTTTGACAAGGATGCGGTAGAGCACTAGTGGTCCGGAACACAATGCGCATACCGGATGTCTTCCAGAGCACTGGCAGCTAGTCAGTGGTGATGCTTCTTCTCTGAAAAATTAGGAAAAGGTGGATATGGGAGCAGAGTCAATATCCGGATCATATGTCTCTTCCCGTGACGAAGACTAGAAGAGCCAGAACGCTGCCGGAATCGCCGTCTCCGTAGCCGTCCCGCAAGAGTCTCGCCACAGTAGCGTTCATGAATGCCTCTCGATTGAGGACTGGATAGAGAACATTGAATGTGTTGAAGTAGGCGTCGGAAAGCTCTTGTATTTGCTGAACACCGAGAGTCGGAAATACAACACTTGAAGCTCTGCCTTGCTTTGTATATCCAATGGCCATCGTGAAGCACTGCAACCCAACGTCCGATGGTAGTGGATCAGGATGCTTGCTCATCTCTCGCTTGATGAACCATGGCGTTCCTTCTTGGAGGACGTACTGCAAGTCAGAGGCAGCCGAGATACCAGAATTGAGTAAGATGTATGTATATACCGGGCCACAGCATGATCTTGTGGGTTACCGTGAGGTGCTGATAAGACTTTTGCACATTGGCGCTGGAAGCCGACCCTTCTGTATTCCGCTGTCCAGTCTCGCTTCGTGAGGCCTTGTCGAGCGACACCGACGACGTCCCACCCACCGAAGCACGGGCGCCAGATGAGTTCAAGTCCGGACTGCTTCCTTGTGTAATGGCCATATTGTCGAACTTGTTCTCCAATCGGGTCAAGGTGTCTAGGATGTGCACAATGGTTTTGTCTTTCCTATTGGACTAGTCAGCAGACTTATCATGACCACTGCTCTAGCCGCTTTCAACATCTGGTTCAGCAAGCTGCTGTCGAAAAGCCGGGTAAGACTGATGTGTGCAGGAGCTCATCGTGGTCGGGTTGTCAATGCCGGACCACGATGATAGTCTTGGACAACACTTACTTCGTTGGCAAAGGCTCTTGATACTCGCAATCCACATTGAGGCGCTGACATAGCCCACCTGCGCGAGAGTCAGCGATCATGTCTGCACGCGGCAGGTACGCGACACATACATTTGGGCCATTGCTCGTCGCATTTGCTCTTGCTGTATAACCGTCAGTCAACTCGCTCTGTTCAATTCACGTACTGATCGGAGATCATTCCCCCGCCGCTTACCGGTTGCGGCATTTTTGACAAGCCTGGGCGGCCATGGCAGCTCTTTCACGACGCTGCGATGAGTCCGACGACTCGGGATGCGCGAAAGACGGCATGCGGGATGTCCTCTATGGGCGCTGGCCCAGCAGGCGTTGTTTGTCCAGGCAGTGTGGAGATGAATTAGGGCCGTGTGCACGGAAGCGGTGTCTTGCGGCGTGCCTGCCGCCTCCTTGAAACCAGACTCGGCGACGTCTTGGGCCAGAGACGAGGTGTATGTAGATAGTCGCGTGGGAAGCTTGTAGGGACGTGCAAGGGTGTGTGCAACAACGGGTTTGAAGCGCGATATGAGTAGAGACTCGACCAAGGAGTAAAGACTTTTCAGTCGCACCAGCAATCAACCCGTCATGAAAACGTTTGGAAAGTAGTTAGAAGTCGCGGTTGAAACGGGGAAGGTAGGTTGTGGCGATGACCTGGCCACGATCTCGTATCAACGATCCAGATCGTTCCAGATGCAGATGTGAGATGCAACGAGACTCGAGTGAGGACTCAGCGTGCGACGTCCCTACAAGCGGAGCACTCGCTTGGTCGCAGCGCCTGGGTGCCGACGGATGGTGGCGAAGGTGCCAGCGGATGTCGTCTCCGAGCTAAGTGGGTTCGTTGGTGGTCGCTAAAGGTGTGGTGGTGGTATCTCCAGCTGCCAGCTTATTCTGGCGCAGTCGCCACGTGAATTCGTCCTTCTCTGCCGCCCAGGATGTTATGCGACGCATGATTTTTGAACTGATGAATAGTGAGCCGGGTGGCGGCAGTCATCGAGATTCAGGTCCACGATCATAATGGCTTCGGACCTAAGTCCGAAGACGGTGGGTCTCGCCATACAAAAGACTATCCTATACGGGCTCCTCCATCTTCGGGCATGCTTGCGATGTCGAGCTGAGCTAGTATAGAAAGTCCAGAGGAAAGGTGATGTTCATACAGCCTCATTACATGATACTACTGAGCTCGTATGTGACAGTGCACTTGCTACTGCCTTCGTGCGATGGATGGACGGTCTTTCGCAAACAAATGCATGCCACAAGAGAACATAGTAATCCCCGATCACTTTCGGCTATCCTGAACTAAAAACACACTGTTCTGCATCATTTTTTCGACATAGTACGTGCATATTTCGGGTCTTGTATCAATCGCCCGGCATAGCAATTAAATGCAGGACTGCTGGAGAAGGCGCTATGTCAATCTTACTGCAGAACATCATACTTTGGCAGATCAGTACGGCACCGTAGACAGGATAAACATCTGATCTCTGATCTCCGATCTCTGACTCCTTCAACAACCACACCTTTCTCATCAAAGCCACGATCACACGCGACAGCGCTAGCAGGAGAGAGGTACCCGTGCGCCGACAGCCAACCTACAATGCCTTGGTAGCTTTTACTCATACCAAGCACGAAGCCAGTGTTAAAAAGTGTTATAGCCATCACTGCACAATGACAGATCACGAACAACTAAAGATCCTTTCCAAGATCATACTCGTCTCGGACGCTGTTGTTACTGCGTACTTCAGCTCTTGTCGGACCTGAAAGATCTTCCAGACTGCATTGTATCCGGGATATTCCCGATTAGCGACTCTGGGTAGCGATTGATTGCACGTTCTGTGACATCAAGCACTTGCAATCCCAATATCGTGTTGGATATTAGAAGATTATGTGGCGACGAAGCTGTCCTTGAGGGAATCCGTCACGAGGCTGCACAATTTACCACCGTCTTTGTCCGAAAGATCATCCTCTTGATGGTGGCAAATTCCCGGCCTTCCCTTTGTATGGCCGTATATCGAGGCTGCAGTTTACAGATCTGGGACCGCATTTCGCAGTACTTGGTACCGATACTCACATGCTGGGAGGAGAATGGTCGGCCGAACCTCATGATGCAAGAGCCCCAATCGGAGCTCGCCATCAATCGCAAGTGGTGTAACGACTTCGTCTGATAGACTCTGTAAGATGCAGTCGAGGAGGCATCGACCCTGCGCAGTGAGACTGATACGTGTCTTTTGGTATAAAAGCAACATTACACATTAACGGGAGGACGAACCGCATCAAATACCAATGCCTTCACTGAATCTGCAGTACACGGTACCGAGCTGTATGGTACTATTACTAAGCACAAGCTGACATCGAGAGGCGCAACATCTTCGACCGCCAAAGTCATCATCGAAATATGTGAGATGATGTGATGCTGACTCCCGTTACTCCGATAACAGCAGAAGGTGTCAGTGCTCTTCACAATTTGATACAGAAAGACGCGCGATCCTGTGATGCGGCAGGCCAGCAGCGTCCTCAGAGACGTCTCAAGAAGCGAACCAACGCCACACAACTATCATCTGCGGAGCGGGCTCTCCTGCAGCAGCAGAATCAATTTCTTACCAACGTTTATAGTGAGGCAAAAGTTCGTCAATCTACCAAAACAACGTAGCGACACGAACCAGCAAACCACTCAGCCAATCAAATAATTAAGCATATCGAACAACGCTCGACTGTTTGCGTCCTGGCCACCCTATCCGAACGGCGCAAACCTGCAGTATTATCTAAAGTCACAAGACATCTTGCTGCTGGCCGTCGTTCATCGAAAGTCATTCATACTGGGGCGCCAATGAGTTCCACCATCTCCAGAGCCTGAAGCCGTGAGCGTGCCTACGTTCAGCACTCGCAATCCTCTTGAATCAAGTAGACTGCCGTGTCGTGACTCTCCACTTGCGCGTCGAGGCCACCTTCAACGCAACCTGCGCTCTCACCAGTCCAAGTGTCCATCATCTTGTATTGACCGTCAGCGTCAAGTCCAGGGATCTCGCTGAAGTCGGCACGCATCGTGCGGGTGGACTCAAGTGTATTCAGCATGGCGACTATCGTTCCGTTGGAAGAGGCCCCCGACCAGAACTCGGCCGGGTTCGTGCGGTTGTATGTCTGATCGGCGTTCACACCCCATTTGTAGGGTTCTGCTGGAGCACCGTAGATTGGATCCTGATTGAAAGCGAGCAAGTACATGTTAAGCAGAATGTCGAGGTTCTCCTGGCTGAGTTTATCCAAGTCGGTACCAATAATGAGCGGTGCCTTCATAAGAGCCCACATGGCGAAATGACTGCGCGTTTCAGTGAGGGTGAGATTGCCGTTGCCGACTTCAAGCATGTCAGGATCATTGTGGCCGGTGAAGTCCGTGTAGTTTGATATGAAGGTCTGCTCGTTGAGGATCGACATTACGCTGTCCCAATCGGCTAGGAACAGTCAGCGCAACAAGCCCAACACAACGCTTCGAGTAACTCACGGGTAATGTCGCCGGTAGTTCTCCACGAGTTGCCGGTCTCGTTGCCCCACGTCCTAAACAAGGTCAGCAGCGTTTCAGGCTCTTCCAAACAAGCGTTGAGCTGTGGTCTAGAGGCTTAGCACTCAGGACAACATGTTTTGCACTTCTCTCAGAAGAGTGAGCTCGGTGAGACAACTGACCAGACATTCGCCTGACCCCACTCACACAAGGAGTACAGGATGGTACGGTTCTGAGCAACAAGAGCGTCCCTCATGATACGGTAACGTTCTGCTGTATTCGAGGTGCTGTAATCATAGTTGTCGCCGGAAGCACTTGCGTCGGACCAATTGCCCGGCACATAGCAGTTGTCGTACTTGAGGTAATCAATCCCCCAGCCGGCAAATGTGGCAGCATCAATGGATTCATAACCAATGGATGCAGGATAGCCCGCGCAGGTCTTTGTACCAGCACTGGAGTAGATGCCGGTTTTAAGACCGAGGTTGTGGATCTCCGATGCGACTCCAATGATACCGTTAGGAAACTTGTTTGGGTCTGGGATGATCTGTTGCGTTGTTTCGTCGCGGCGGTCCTTGATACTCCAGCAATCGTCGATGTTCACATATTCGTAGCCTGCGTCCTTGAGGCCCAGTGAAACGATGAGATTAGCGGCACTGAGGAGTTTCGTTTCGTTGACATCACAGACTAAAATTTCTCAGCGCCGCGCAACTGAAAGCTTCAGCGGATTTGTCACGTACAGTATGCGTTCCAGCTGTTCCAACCCAGCGCAGGAAGCGTTCCCACACTATCAGGGCGGGCAAGACCCAGTGCACTTGGGAGAGCAGCAAGCAAAAGAAGAGTGGCAGACATGTCGTATGGAAAGCAAGCGGACGTCGCGCTTGCCTGCTTCTTGTGGATGGTGAGTGGAGGGGCTTTAGAGATAGCCAAAGCTTGGGCCTAGCGAGGAAAGGATGCAGTCTTAAGGGGCCCTAGCGTGGTCTAGTTGTGACATATGGCGGGGGGCCGAATGCTCCATGAGCATTTCACGAGAGTGATGATGCACATAGAACTGAGACGCTTCTTCAGGCACGGAGGTAACATCGCCGGGTATGGTGAGATGCCACAGATCTGCTACGGACTGGAGGGAAGTACGGATGGAACCCCCGTCAGACGCGCGGAGTCAATGTCAACTTGAGCACTGACAGATTCGCGCTCTTACTGGTAGATCTTCCTTCGGCAACTAGCAGGGGTTGCATCCGCAATCTCCTCCACTTGTAGTGGTTGGGGTGCGCCCGGCGAATGGCTTGGCGTCCCTCCACTCGGGCCCAGCAACGAGCCTCTACGTGTCGGCGTAACGCTACTGGCAGTAGCAGATCTCCCATATGCGGCATTGAAAGTGCCTTGTGGCTCGGCGGTTGGCATATACCGCACGCGCTGCGCCTCCAAGGACGTTCTGAGATGCGGCAGCCCGCCAATGAGTTCCGGTGCATATCTTCAGCATCCTGATATTTGCCACTCCTCGTTAACACGTCGCCTAGTTCGCTCATAGCTGACCGCGTTTTGCGGCTGTTCTGCCCCGACGCTTCTGTCGACAACTTCACTACTTCCTGAAGCGAGTGTTCCGCCTCGTCGTACGGCGGCAACTAGTCACAAACCTAGCCAGGCCGCTCGTGTTTGTCATCTTCTCCGTATTGGTCTCCTGTCCGTAGCGGAAAGCGTGTCCTGCCGTACCTCCCTAGCCAGTAGTTAGAATAAAGAGCACGATCGACTCAAGGGATAGTAGGCATCGTGACTACAGAAGCGGCTCTTTTTCTTCTATATCTAGTGAGCGAGACGGAACGACGGTGGCTGGTGGCCGCATGTGGTCATAATACATTAGAAACAGTCTTTCCGTTGTTCTATAGCAGAGTCTGTCCGGTCACGTGAATACGCCGTCCCAATGCTCCAATTCACAGTACTCCTTGAATGTTCGTGGCGCCCTAGCAAGGGTGCCTCGATTGCTGTGGAGGTAGGTGTCCTCCCATATACCGTCATGAAAACGGAACATTCCGAGCATGTCGTCAATGACGTGCTGAGGCATGCCTTCCTCCTTCATCCCCGCTGCCATCTGCTCGTCAGTGAGTTGGAGATATCGAATTCTTTTTCCAGTGGCTTCGGTCAAGATTTCCATTTGATCCTCAATGCTTACCCATTCGCCATAGGCACCAATAACGCGGCCATCACCACTGTTAAACTCTTCGGACTCAATGGCCTGTCGCACAAAGAGTCCAGCGTCGTGAAAGGTGTCAATCAATGGCATTCGGGCTGTTGGATTCCACGTGCTCGCGATCATGTAGGATCCGTCACCTGCGGGACGAGGTTTCGAAAATGTCGTGAAGTTGTTCATGTAACCGCCAACGTGGACATCAACCACGCGAATGCCTGCTGAGCGTGCATATTCGCTCACCTCAGCCTTTGAGTCAAAGTGTGACACCTTAGTGACTGTGCCTTTTGAAGCCTTGGTCACAGAGGGCTCAGAGGACCAGATGAAAAGTTCGACGCCAACGGTTTTGGCGGCATCAACCATTAGCTTTCCCTCGGCAATTTCGCGAGCTTTGTCCACGTGCTCCCAGTAATTGGTGACTGCCTTTGCTGACGATTAGGACTCTAGCGCTCACAGGAAGCAGGCAAGGGACGAATCGCTTACGAAAATGTACGTAGCACCCTGGAAGACTTTCTGTACTCGCTCCTCCTCGCCGACGCGAATGTCGCAAGACACCATCTCCACTCTCCTCTCGGCTAGCTTTTTGGCGCTAGTCTTGGAAATATCTCTTGTGAGGCCCCTCATACGGTATTGCTTGTCAGAGGCATCGAGGTTGTTGATGACACTACCGCCTTGTGTACCAGTTGCACCAACGACTACGATCAAGGGTGCGCTCAGGTCGTGTGATATCGTCATTGTCTTCAGGTATTGTCTGGTGAATAGTGGAGATACTGCCTGGATCTCTACTTGTATATATATTCATTGCGATGCCGTTCGAAACTATATCGGATCTCGGAATCGTATATATCCGGGACTGCCTCGTTTATGATTACCAAGAATGTAACGAAATTAGGCCTGTTCGGCCTTTCAAGCCTTCGAAATAAGCCCTAACAATAGTAAGCACTTGGGCCCGAGCCCCCGAGGCCCCATTTCTCGCAAAGCACATTGGTAATCCGACTAATTACTAAAGCTAGCTACAGTGAGGTCACAACTATTACCTACTTCATTTGAGATGAATGTGTAAAGAGCTAGTATAGCTGTGAACTGATTGTCTAGAGCTTGCAGACGTATAAGACCGCATACAAATCAATTCGGAGCGGGACTCACTAGCTTTGAGAAAGTATTAGGAGGCTCTAGAGCGACAATAGAACGGAAAGAAAGATATCGAAGTCAAGCTGACCCTTGACAGCGGTAGAGTATCAACCTACTACTGATCTACCCACGAGAGACAATCACTTGGTTGAGATTGTAACGACTATGAGTTGGGCCACAAGAGACTTCTAAGAAACGTACAGAGGACAATTGCAGTATGTGCTCTGTCAGAGGCAGAGGATGTTCGTAAGGTCCGCGATACCCTTTCGAGCAGTATTCGTGCCCTCACAATAGTCTCGAAATGCAAGAGGGCCAGGAGGCCGAGACCGCAAACGAGTTCTGGTCGATGCAGATTTGATCTACCCAGAGTCGTATCTTATGCGTTTTTGACGACAACGCGAATAGAGCTGTATAAAGGGAAGCTGTGACTGAAATCGGCATCCCGTCCACTACTATGCTACAGGTCTCTAAGTGATCGCCCCATACGTATGAAAGTGCTTGATAATTGGGACTGTGGTCTAATCTTGCACTAATCAAACGGCCTGAGATGTGGCTTCTCGATGGACAGCGCCGGCTTAACTCAAGAAGGCGAATGCTATTGGACCGCGACAACGACGTGTAATGATATGGCATATTTGTTGTGTTGACTTCTGTCTCATGATCGTAGGAGTGACTGGATGAGTCACTTAGCTATATAAGATGTTCTCCTTCTTGGAACACTGCCTTCATCTCTGTGACGCGTTTCCAAGACCGGAAACGTGCTCACTTCACTAGCTCAGGATGGCCACATAAGGAATCCCAATCATGATTGGCTCGAAGAATATGCCTAATCGCCACAAGCTCCATGTAACGACAATAGGGACCGGTTGATAAGATAAGGGTTGACCACGTACTACGCCCCCATCTGTTAGTAGCTTGGACCGGTGAATAATTCAGTGCTCTCCGCTGCCACCCCGCGTGCATAATGTGTCACACAAGTGGTGCGTCGACAGAGCCACCACGGCCCGACCCTATCCATCCTCCTATGCCGAGATTATGTACGCGGAGTGACACAACTTCGATCGTGTTCTTTTCTTTCTGCCATATGTATCATAAAGCAGTGCATGGTTAGGGAACTCTATTCTTATGCAAATGTGTAGTTGGTCGATATATAACGTCTGTTGGTGAATCACCGATACAGCCGGTTGCAATTTTCCTGTGATCAGGTAGAAATTTTGGGCTGTTGGTGGAGGTCATGTACCTGCAAGCCTCGCGGATGGATTCTTTCTGCATGCAAACCTGTACTGATGTGATGGCTGAGAGCTTACGGCACCATGTCTCGTAATTGGAGAATATTCTCACCGGTCCGCGGCACGCATGCACGTCCCAAGAGAATCACACCCTCTTGCGCAGTATCTTGCATCAAGTGAAGCATAAGACTGCTGGAGTCTGACGCGGCTATTGTATTATTACAACCATACCGATAAACCTTGATAGTACGACAGACGTCTAATCCTGCTATCAATCAGACCCCACATTGACCGCATGCACATCACTTTATTTCATGACACATAAGAAGCGCATCATGTGAATGTCTTTGAGAGCACTGGCAGTAGGTGCGTGTACCAGGAATAATGCAGCGAGGCGCAGCTCTCCCGAGGCGGTGATCGAGACGACTGCTCGATATGGTCGTGCGAGAAATGATAGAATTTGCCATATTGACAAACTCCCCGTGAAGCAGTATTGCGACAAAGTGGGTGGGAAGCAGAAATGTGTGCTTGCGACATAGTGGAAGTTTGTGCAGTGTTTTGTGGGGAGGATCGTTAATGTGCGGCCGGGCGGTCTCACCCGCGGTCACCCTTGTGTTTTGATGCCCGCTCTCCCATTCGTTTGATCAAGTTCTACAGCCGCTCTAGTTATTCCAACGATTACACATAAGATCTGACGGAAAACACACTTGCGTATCCTAAGCTGCCACGAATTTATCCTAGAAGTCGACATTCTCAATAGTCACAGCTCCCGCAGTACCCACACTCCGAGTCGCAGGCAGTGAAGTCCCTAGCTTCATCGTCTCTCTCATGTTCATAGTCGAAGCTTGACCTGTCTCGAGCCGAGTACCCAAGACCACGTCGTCTACTCCCGATGGCCAAAACGCTCATGATCTCGGACAGATCTACTTCACGCTCTCCCACGCCGCGATCCAGGCCCGACTCTGCCCTTGTGACCGCGACAGCCGGTGATGCCACAGAGTCTGGGCGAATTGTTAGCAGGACGCGTGACTGCTTCTCTACCGCGCTAGGCCTCCAATGTTGCCAGCTTCTTGGACCCTCAGCCATGTGCATCCCTTGTCCGTTGAAGCTTCTGCCCTGTGAGAGTCTGACCCTCGCGGAAGTCTCATCCTCGATCCTCCTCCACCATGCGTCACACAGCTTCGCTCGATAGAGCTCACGTAGGGCTGGCATGTGAAGCACGTCCTGGACGCAGTACGTCTTGATCTCTGCAGACAATGGACGCTCATCGAATACAGCGTAGCCACCACCGAGCTTGGGATCGAACAACCTCTTCCCCCTCTCTTTGCCATCCTTCCACTCACACTTGTCTTTGAAAGATAGGGTACTGTCCCGTTCGATACACTTGGCTAGACCATTGATATGTCGCTTCGAGAAACTGCGGGATGCAAGCTCCATCAGCTGCACGTCCTCGATCCCTTGAACGCGTACATTAAAAAGACCGAACAAGGCATCTGAGTCGTTCCGTATGTCGAAGAAGACCTTGACTATTTCGGGGGATTCGAGTATCTGCCGCAGCGTCCGCTTGTTAGAGCCCGCGGTATCGAATGCATCTTTGCCCAGCCCAGTCACGTCAACGAGGTGGACGGTGTGCTTCGGTTCGACGAGGATCGTGATCAGGGAGAGGGTACCGTTCCTGGAAAGATTATTGCCCTCCAGGTCAATGTAGAGGCTGGGCTCAGCACTTTTGCAGTCCGGCAGGTCGTCGATAAAGGTTTTGAGTGACAACGACGAATCGATCATCTGTGCCTCCATTCTTGCGTGAGGTTTAACAGAAACTGCTCTTGTGCGGTTTCCCATACTCCAATATATGGACGATATGGAGCTCTGACCACCACACCATAAGCGCTTATCGTTCGAGCGATGTGACACTGTCATGGTTCATCCATACTGCAATATATGATCACCATACGACATACAGCCGATCGTGTCACCCTTACTGCGTATCCTCGATCTCATCTGACTGGCAGCACCACGGTCGCTGTAGGCCGGAACCAATGGTTACACCTGAACGACGCTTTGTCCAAAGCTTTACAGCATCCCTCCATGCCGAATCATGCACATCGAGCTGCTCGACTTGCATGTCTTGCCAGCAGAGCCTGGTAGTTGTGGTGTGTTGACGGTGTTGGTCGAAGCTTGGCGCAGAGCGTCAGTCTGAGGCCTACCATGCAGCTTCTGGAGCCAATCACGTCACGGCCTCAACAACAGAGCTTTCAGCCTCCCACCTATAGTTGTTATCGCATCCGAAGCGTCCGCAGGTCTCGCTTTAAACGACATGATGTACTCCCTTGTCCGTGGTTTCTTTAAAGAACGAAAGTTGCCAGCACATTTATTATTGTCGACCAGACTCTCCAGTGCCCTACGTGATTGACAACAGCGACATACTCCACAAGCGATCTCATCCAGCCACACGTAAGTATGGCAGGCGGTGATGCATAGTGGTCTCACAGGTGCTTCTGCAGTGGATTAACGCAGCAATTACTGGACCCATTCTACCCACAGCCAACACGTGTGTGAGGATGCTATCGGAAGATCCTCGAGGTGGTGTGTCTGGACGCTTTCCGAGTGGACGGCTTCCATATGATCAGGTTGCAGTGCAGCACTCAGAGGACTCAATGAGGCATGACTGGGCAATCCCCTCACCGGTCCAGAATATATCGCACGTCCCTGGATTTCTGACAAGAGGTGTAGCTACCGACCAACCACACACGCTCGCGCTAATTCATCGCAAGGCAACTTAGTGTGAACTCTAAATATACACATTGCATTATGTTGTCTTGTCTGCAAGACTTTACCACAAAGGCGATATTCGGCATCAGCGTGCCTGAGAGCCACATCCCAGACTAGTACAATCCGCTACAAGACTAACATTGGCTCAGCGGAAGTCTAGCCTATATCATTGGAATGCCGGAACACCCATATCATGTGACAGACCTGTCAACGCTGCAGAACGGCAGGCCATGCACAGTGTTCATATTGCTGTGCGTGCTGTGATACAACACATGGCGGCCTGGCTCAGTGGTTGCAGGCGGAGCGGAGCTCATGTGTGTTGAGCCAGGACTACACAGGATTTGCTGATCACAGAGACTGATATGCCTACAACATGCGCGGTCAACCCTTTTACTGGTATGCAGAACTCCACATGCATGAAATCTGACCCGTTTGTCAGCTATCACTGGTCGCGGCGTTCTACCAATGAAACCAGATCTGTCCCAGCCCTCGACTTGCCCTACAGCCTGTTCCTCCTGCACCTATTGCAAGCCTGCAATTGGCACTGGCGACACTCGAAGATGTATTCACGAAGGAAGTCATGGCACTCCTCACATCGATGACCGCCTCTGACCCAGCGCCACTTATCGTGGTCACATTCGTGGTTCGTGCGAAGATGCTCGACAGCCTGTGCAATTCGCTCATCTCGGAATTTCATTGCGAGTCTCGTAGCTTCTGGATCAGTAGTTTGAACGGCCGGCAGTGACGACGGAACCGAAGGCGTGCGGGGAGCGGGCACAGGTAGGTCGTGATCTGACCAGTCCTCCTCCCATTCTGAATGATCTGTGAAATCCGATTCCCACTCTGAAGTCGCTCGACTAACCGCTTCATGTGCACGCCCTCGAAGTGTGGCTGGCCCTGCAGCAGTACTCTCGCTTGAAGCCGTCGAAAGGCAACGGAGGTTAGGCTGGTCGTGAGGAACACGTTCGGGCTGAAATAGACGTCGTCTCGGATTTGCGTTGTCACGATCGACGATCTGAGCCGCTCTATCGTACAAGCGCCGCTCTTCCCACTGGTCGCAGCGACAGGTCTTCCACCTCTCACCGCAGACGTAGCAGAAATGAGCACCACATCGGCAACTGCACCAAAAATTAGTACTTCAATCTTGGCTTTGACTCACAGGCAAATGTACCTCATATGGTTGCAGCCTGTATCAAGCTCCACGAACCGCTTACACTGGTAGCAGCGCTGCCACTGGTGCATGTTCGCTGTGTCGACAAGCTGTTGCAATGCAGAGTCGTCCGGACAGTCTCCGGTGTGTGAGAAGCCTTTACAAATTATGCAAGTCGTCTTCTTACATGCAGTGCAGGTGCCGACATCAGTATCATGGTCAACGTAAGCCTGGTCTATCCACTGGTTGCAACGAGGATCGTGGCAGTATGTTCTGTTCTTCGTGCTGAGTTCCGCATACTTGCTCTCAAAGCGCATGGCAAGGTCACTTGGTAACCAGAGGCGGACTTGCGCTAGAGGAATCTCCTTGCCGTCGCAACGTGGCGGAAAGAGTGATTCGTCTGTGATGGAAAGCTCGAAGAGTTGGCCAATGCAGGGTCTGCAGTACTCATGATCGCATGGCACACGCGCTACGTCGAAGAAGTCCATATCCTCTCCACAAGCAATGCAATGTCCTTTCTTCGGCTGCCGTTTCTTCTCCCGTGTCGCTGCCCATTGCGAAGATTCTACAATCGTGCCATCAGAATCGGAGTCGAAGGTCAGCGGAGGTGGCGTGGTACCAGACGGCGTAACGGGCTCCCGCATGTATATCGGAGCGAGCTTCGGAAGATACTCGTCGTTGACCCACTCATGGTGCTCCTCCTGATACCTTGGCTTGCTGATGGGATTGACCAGTGTCTCGTCTCCTTGGATGCTGCGAGCGAATTGACGATCCCGGAGTACCTGATCCTCCAGCTCATGCTCTCGCTGGATCAAGTGGCCGTCGAGCAAGACTGCAGTGGTCAAGCTCTGAGCCATCTTTCGATCACTCAGCATCGAGCCGATGTTTGTCAGCTCTTCTACATACATCTGAAAAGCTAGCTCTCCGTCGTTGACAGTATCTTCACGCTGCTTGCCCTTGGTCTTGGTTGCAAGCTCTTGGCTGTCCTGGAGCTGAATCTGGATGATGGTGCTGAGGGTGATAGGATCCATATCCGTGAAAGCACCTTCCCACAATGCCATGGTGGACCGATGGCGCTTGTGAGTGTGTCCTTCGAGCTGTTGGTGTGCAGTCGACACAGTAGCAGAAGAAGGGATTATAAGTAGATCTTGATGTCATAGCCAGGAACGAGGCAGGAATTTCTCTGCTTCGCTAGATCATTCAGATTTGTGAGGAGCTCTATGAGTATACTGAATCGCCAAAGTAGAATCCAGCGGTAACATGAGCAAATGAAGGAGTATCCACCGTGCCCCCACGGGCGGTGAACTGTGTCTCTCACTGGCCATGGAGGATCATAAACTTGATAGGCGCGAGCTGCACGATCATGCAGGGCTGGGAGCTGGGAAAGGGCAATCTCTGGTGGCGAGACAGCATTGCACAGGGACCATTCGAATGCTCCGTCCTCTTAAAGTCTTTGTTGTCTTCAATGTGAACCCAGAATGTCCCAGTCTATTTTAAATTTGTGTGACACCAGGAGAGAGCTGTAAAACCCTTCTCCTGTCACAGACTTCTGTTGAAACTCACCACCACACCACAGACTACAACTATATATTCTGGAAGATCACAGCACATGCAAGCTTTAGCTCCCGCGCTAAATTCACGTAGGCTCATTTAGCGTGGTTCCAAAATGGACGTTCGTATTTATCAACAGCGCGGCAAGCCTCCTCGTGGTGAGTTTCAGGCGATGAGAATATGCACCTGAGTAACAGGGCGAAGGTCATGCGATGCTGCCAAAGATGATATCCAAGTATGTACCGTTGAAGGCTACTGTCCGGTCTGTATAACGAAGTTTTAAGGCTACAACACAAAACCCTCGCTGCAGTGTCCATTCTTACACCCCTTCGCACAGCTCTCGGTAATGCGGTCTATCTTTATTCCGGACAAATGCCACTCCATTTTCTCAGCCTATACGCGACTCTTTCCGCATAAGAATGATCCAGCTTTGGTCGACTGATGAAGCGGCAGACCTGGCATCGTTGGTGGTATATCCTGGCGTTGTACTCGTCTCGAGCATAAAGGCGGATCGTAATGGCAATCTTCCTGCTTGACCAGCCATTCGAGGTGCATGCGCTGTTCCTGCACCGGAATTGGCCCATAACGTTCGTGTCGTATTCCTCAATGCAAGTTGCAGAACAATCGCTTTCGTGGAACTTGAAAGACAATCCATCGCCTTCGAGCTGGGCTTGTACCTCCGAATGAAGAGCAGGATACATCGACCAAGCTTTGAGGCTTCTCAGTGTTGGCATCGTGTTCGAAAGGTGGTCCAGATCACCTTGGACAATACATGTGCTTGGTAAAGATGGAAGAAAAGAGTGAAGCGCAGCTGTCACGCACTACCTACCTCCAGACCTTTAAATCTGTATCCTGGCATGACCAACCTTATTTGGCAACATGTCATCGAGTGAGCTATCAGCCGTACTCATACCCTTTGGTGATCAGACCAAACGAATCGCTAGCATGGGTCGCATTTGAGGTAGCGACGCGTGGTTTCCGTTGACGTTTAGTCGGAAAGCTGCCTCTGTCCACGACGGCGGCTTCGACTGAATCTCGGCAAACTTTACTTGGTGCGGAAATCTAATCGACTCATACGAAGTGGGTCTCCTTCAGTCTCTTCTCAAGGGGCTGTGGAGCGTCACACTTGCAAGGTCTGACTGCAGCATGTCTACTGTGGCTTCGAATCAGGGTCACAAGTCGCAATGGGCTGGTTGAGCATCATAGATTAGTGAAATGATAGGAAACGTCAGAAACTCCATTAGTTGTCGAAATAGGCACTGCCTGACTACGCTTGCATGAATGGTGCCCTTGCTAATGCGCGAGCTTGCGTAGCCCATATATCCTGCGCTAGTGATATAAAAACATGTCCGAACGCATTGAGTAAGTAGTGCACTTCCTCCTCTTTGGGCGTGCTCAGAGCAGTGTAGGCAGCTTCTGTACCAAAAGTTGCTACATTCCACAGTGTTTTCCAGGTTTCAACAGCTTGTCTTGCGTCTGTGAGATCAGGTCGCACGTCCGATGCGATTAGATAGAATGACGACCGCTTAGCGTGGAAGCTGACTGGCTTAAATAGCTTTAATGTAGCAAACTTGCTGAATTGGTAGATCAGATTCAATGTAGGCCACGCTTCGGCCTTGTGAAGCAGTATGACCATCGTGCCGCCAGGTTCAATATGCTGTAGACCCAATGCAAGCTGGCTCGACGTCAGCCTTGCAGCCTCCCGACGTTCTCGATACTTCGCGCGTTGATGCGTTCTCAGCACTTGGCCATCGCAGAAGATTAGATCAGAAGAAATAGGAGGCAGAACCTTCTGCAATTCGAATTTGCCTTTGTCTGGATGATCCTCAGGGATGTGATCCACGCCCATATCGACTGCGAGCATCGTGATGTCCAGGTATCGGATCTGGACTCCGAGTGACTCTGGCAACAGAACCTTATGTCCGCCCTCAGAAGTGGGAAGACTGAAAGCCAACGCCGAAGCCCCAGGATGCCGTTCTAATGCTACTGCAAGATAGCCTCCTGGCGCCATACACATATCGAGGATTCTCCGTGGGTTTCTGAATGACCAGTGCAATCCGAAGACACCTGTGTCACGATCCATTTCTCTTGCGATCTTCTTCATCATCTTGTAGAAAACCTCAGCCGTGCGTCCACTCGCATTGTCTGCAACCTGTCTTTGTTCCGCAAAGAAGCGGTCCCCAACTGGACTCTCCCAGCCCTGTCAACATGGTCAGCTATCTTACACAAGCCTTCTTATCTAGATTGTTGTTTGCCAACCCGAGTTCGAAGATCTTGTAGTTCCCGGAATATTGGACTTGCCGCCAACAAGAACGCTTGTATAGCCTTGTTCGGTGAGTATACCGCACATGCCTGCATCTCCGTTGCGGAACTCATAATGCTCGACTTTGTTGACTTGTCCGTATCGTGTGACATGATGGTAGTTTTGTCTATAATAAGAAGTGATCACAGAGAAGAACAACACTAACGCCGTCGAACTTCTTATGGAGTATTCAGAGAGCCTGGGGTATCTTCCTATAAAAGCAAAGTTGACACCTCACTTGAGCACATTTCGGACAAGCTGCAACGACCCGTGAGCGTGGAATGCGTCCAGCTATCAGACCTGTCGCTTGGCCATGCAGGGTCGATACTTCGCAGCTGTCTGCCACGTGGCAGCTCAGCACCACGAAGACTGCAGTCCAGGGGAAATTATGATCGCGATCGAACAATCTTCCAGCTCTCGATACTTTCCTGCAAATCCCTGTGTAGTGCTGGGCACTGGGACATTCAGCACGTCAATGTTCGCGCATCAATAGCTGAACCCTTTCGCAACAGATAGTACGTGCATGAAGTGGCACATCATCCCATGGTGCAGGCTTTACTTGAACCGTCCCGTGTGATAAGCTGTCTCGTAGGGCGACATCTCATCCTATACCAGTGTTCATTGTCTGCAACAGATCCGGTGTGCTGTGCACATCTAGTTGGACCCGTGTCTGTGGTGCAGGTCGTTGCATCACATGTTCTCCGACTCGTTATTGTTCCAACAACAGCCAGTCGGCATTTCGGCACTCAACTACCCGAATCTGTAGTGGTATGCAAGCTTCTCGGCTGCTATGTTCGATGAGCACCGACATGCATGGATAGATTGTGCACCCAGGCGTATTGGACCCATTCTACCCACTGCCCACACATGTATGAGGATGCTATCGGTAGTTCCTCGAAGTGGTGTGTCTGGACACTTTCCGAGTGGACGGCTCCCATACATGTGATCCATGTTTCACGATGTGATGGTGTGTTGCATCCACTTTGCATTCCGATTGCACAAGAGCTCTATCAAAGGGAGGAGAGTACGGCAGTGCGCTGCAGACGGCATGCGCCGAAGGCCACGAGAAGGTAGTGCAGATACTGATCGATGCTGGAGCAGAGATCAATGAGCAGGGAGAAGGGTATAGCAACGAGGATGTGTATGCAGACCGCTCAACATTTCCCTAGCTGGAGCTCGACCAAGACATATCGCTCTGACTTCGCGTTATGGAGCCAGGTCTATTCCTCGCTCAGTTTCATTCTATCCCTAACTGGGTCATAGAGATACTTGGAGATCGTTACTGCTGCAAGGGCGTCGGGACTACGCAAGCTTTAGTACTAAAGTTCCGCGCGGAATGGTGACTAGACTTGGTTGATATCGAATAGGAGCGGTCTCTGTGAAACTTGAAGTGCCATAGGTGTGCACAGGCGGGTGAAAAGAACAGCTTCTCATGCAAAACATAGACTTCGACACCGAGCCTTCCCGATGTTAAACCTTGGGCCTTGGGGTGGTCGTGTGACATGAGGCATGCTTCCGTTGTCCGACCAGATTCGACTTTGACGGTCTACAAAATGATGAGCGAACCACCAAGTTAAGATTATCTTTCGCTCTGATCACTTGAACCCAATAGGCACTGTTCTGGAGGCAAAATTCTGCGACATGCCTCAATGTCCTGCTTGTCAGCGGCATTTCGGCAGCCTGATGTCGATGAATCAGCATCTGAAGTCCTCGAGTCGTCATGCAGATTGTCGACAATGCAGAAATGGCTTCTCATCTCTGCATGACTTGAACCGCCACTCCCTCGAATCGCATACGGAAGCTGCGATGTTGGTTGAAGCTGGAGTGCCCGAGAACGCAGCCACATTCAATACAGTTATCGCCGACCAGCGCCCGTACAACGGCGTCTCCAGGACTTTGGTCACACCAGTATTCAGTATGGCCTGCAACTTACGCTTCAGTCAGCCAACACCTTCGGTAATCATTGCGCGGACACGGACAACGCTGGACCATGATATCGTGTCAGCTATCTTGGAGGCTGCACTCCGTCTACTGCCCCCTGACAGCACACCCGAGGGAATAAGATTACGGCGAGAGAAGGCTAGCGATCAAGCCAGAAAAGCCGAAGCAGCAGAGGCAAGCTTCATCGACCGCCTGTCTGGCGCAAATATCGATCTGCTCCGAGAGCGTCAACTGAAGGAGCGTGCTCGGGCAGCGTTGGATGCTGGCCAGGATGATGTTGTTAGACTGACACCAGATGCGCTGTTGTCCCGACCAAGTTTGATATGCGGAGAAACCTGCAACTGGATCGAGTACAAGAACACCTTCGGATTCCGCTCGAGTCCATATATCGCTTCGAAAAACAAGGCGCAGTTTCGAAAGTATGCGACCACGTTTGGACCTGGGATGGTGGTTTACAAGCTCGGGTTTGAAACCAATCATGTCAAGATCGAAGGTGTCCGTTGTTTTCGGGAGGCTGAAGTGTTGCAGTGGATAGAGGGTCAAGATGAGAGGCAGCTCCATAAGTAGTAGCTCAGATGATCTTCAGTATGCTATTAAGCGTCCGTAGAGAACGAAGCGAAAGCACCATCTGGTGTGAATGCCGTTGTCCGACTGACCATAATATGCGTCTCTTCTTTGCTCCCGGAACTGTCTTTCGCCACATTGGTAACGTCTGATACACTCGGGATCAATCTGCACTTCGCTATACGTCAACATGTCTGTCCCGTAACTGCCCTCTATCAACCATACTAGGCTGACTTCACTGGAAGCTATGCTGGCTTTTTCACTGATTATGCATGCTTGAACGTCCCAGAACACTTGAGATATTGGTGCTCGAGTCGTGCGTGAACACTTGACCTTTTGACGCGGAGATCAGCTCAATCTCGATGGCCCGCTGCAGTCTATCCGCCATTCGCTGCATGGTTGCGATTGCCGAAGCGGAGGCGGAGAGCGACGGGCCTGGAAGACGCCATTGGATCCAGGCGTTACCAGAACGTGGCCGCTGTACAAAATTCCCGGACAAAGCCTCCAGATAGAGCTCACAGCACATACACGATGGCTTGCTACAACCGATGTACCGGTCGTCATTCACAAATTGTGGATCTTCAATAAAGAAGAAATAGGCCATAGAAGCTTCTGCGTGCGTTTTCAGCCGCCAATCGGTTGCCTCGCACTCCTCTAATCGTGAATTGGCGACTTCCCAAGCGTCTTGACCGAACAGATGCTCCAGCCGAGCCTTCGAGACATCGAAGTGAGTCGGGAGTGTTTTTGATAGCAAGCGCTCCAGATCCCACATCGGTTGCGGAGAAGTAAACCTCGTACAGTCTTCGCTCGGGACCAGTTGCACCTCATAATTCGACAGAATGTCAAGAAAATCGGAAGCATGTTCAAATAGAAAGAGACATGCTTTGAACCAAGCTCCTAGGCGGCCGATGAAATGACCGATGTGCTTCCACTCGTCGGTCGGGTCCTTCCGCGCCCTTTTCACAAGCTTCCGCATCAAACCAGTCGATCTGAAGTCGTAGGCTTTCTTGCAAAGAGTCTCCACAGTTTTGTTCTCATCGATAAGAGTAATGATTGCCCCGACAAGAAGGTTTTCTATACAGTACATCGCAAAAGTCAGTGAGACGCTATGTTCCAGAAACGTCTAACGACGACAACTCACCTTCATACGACAGCTCAGTCCTCCGTCGTTCGAGTGCCTCAATCCGACCCTGGAGCTTCTTCCGATAATTGTTCACTCTGTCCTTGGCTTTGAAGACTGAGTCGTGGAATGATTTGAACATCGATGGCTCATCTGCTTGCACGGCACATGCAGACAGATGAAGCCTTTTCATGAGATTTTTGAGGTGGTCACTGGTGCGAAGCGTCGACTTGCTCTCCAATTGTTGCCGATTCATGAGAATCCAAAAGGTCGTCTTGCCCTTCTTTGCATGGTCAAGTTCCGCTGCAATTGATGTAACGGTCTCACCGCCAGTCTTGTGATCACACAGAATGCTCAGACTGTCAAGAAATATATGCCAAAGGTTCTCCTCCTTCTTGAGATGCGGTTCTCTGGTCTTCTGCTCACTGCGGCTGATGTACGCGTTCGTGACGGCGTTTCTTCTGATATGCTGTAGAACATGCTGGACAGTAAGACAACGATAGAAATGATCGTAGACATTTGCGCCGTGATCGTCCATGTTCGTGACTAGAGGGGTGCAGGCGTGGTAGCTCTAAACGTCCGTCCGTCAGAGTTCACGGAGGGCCAGTGTTATACACGAAAACCCACGATCGAGTGCGGGACAAACATCATGCGTCGAGAGTTGAGAGTCACCTATACGCTCCCGGCTGCCTCATTATCTGAGACTGTGCCATTTGTCAAATGAGTGAAGCAGTACGTGTGACAGACTGTACCTAGGGCTCGATATTCAACGCGATACATGCTTCACGGCATGCATGATGACGAGCTGTCTTCTTTGATGATCCTTTGCCCTCGAACCACATACCTTGCACATTGATTTTCGCTTGAAAGGATGGAGGATGGGCGCGCACACGTTTCTCATCCCAGCTCATCATCTCACCAGCGCGCTGACAGTGTTCGTGCAGCGCCAAATTGTATAGAAACACGCTGTCGACGTCGCCTTCTGGGCTGCCGTCGGAGACCGTATGACTTGTGGTCCTTGCAGCTTGCGTAATCGTGGAGGACTCGCGAGATGAACGTACGCCTGACGGTGTCAAACAGTTCTCCACCGCTGTAACAATGGTATCAAACCCTCCGTTAACATCTCGGCGCAGCATTGCACCTATCGAGCGCATCAAGGATTGATACGGCGCTCCTATACTAAGCGTCGCACGCCTTTGGCTCATGGCGTTTGCTGTGATGGTAGCTAAGCAGCGAGTGTACGGGAACGTCTGCAAGCACTCTTCGTGCAAGACCTGCTCCATCGATGAATGTTATCGATATGTATTCATCGACAAGACATGGTGGACTCACGTCGAGATGCTCCGTTGTGTCTCTGGGTCGGAGGTCAGACAGCAAACTTTTCGCGATCAGGTACTCGAACAACTTCTTTCCCATCCAATACTCTTGCGATTCCTGCGCTGAGCTGGACGACGGCGGTGATGGCTCCTCGATATCCGAGCCGAAGCCGATGAAGTCCATATCGCACTCGGACATATTCTCGGGAGTCTGGGTATGACCGTTCGATACGGATGTCATTGTAGCGGTGTTCCAAACTTGTATCGCGGTTGTGAGTAGGAATGCAATTATTGAACAATAAACCTGAATAGACTGTCGAGCCGCTGCTCCCGCAAACTATATACCGTGAAGTATGTGTTGCTGCGACGAAGTGTCTTCTGGTCTTCCTGTGGGCGCCCTCATCGATAACACCATGCCCTGCGTCATGGATCCCTGATGCGATATATTGGATGTCGACAAATGTTGAGCTGCATGGTACGTGGGTCCAATCGAGCCTGTTTCTCAGTGCGGCTGGATGTTGTTCACTGGAATATGTCATGCACACGCGATCGCCGACGTGGACGCTCAGCCAGCTGCACAATTATACGCTAAAATTCCGCGCTGAAGTTTGGCGCTGCGCACGGGCATCATTCCCGTACTATTTCAACCGGCGCGGTATGCTTAGTTCACTATCACCCCTTTGCATCACCAGACCCGGCATGCCTCCCTCTCGAAGTAGACATCCTTCTGTCCAAGAAGCCTTAGCAGCGATAGATGAAGGTGTCAGTACATTCCACAGAACAGACGAGCAATGATCGGCGGACAATTGATTTGAATTAGGGCGAACAATTTGTCTTGGAGCTCCTGGAACAACTCTACAAGCTTCGCAGAGAACGGCCTGCTTTGTTCCACCGATCTCCATATTCGGTTGATCGAAAGGGAGCCAAAGATGCCGCAAGATTCAGCAGATTACTAGAGACATGTCGTCCGAGTCCAGAGGAGATGGAGTATGTCAAGTGCCGCAAAGCTGAGTGGACGCAGTATCCAGAGGGATTCTGGAACCCTCAGATTTTCGCGGGCCCGGCCCAACGACTCTCCAGTCCTCAGGCTATGCTGGCTGGTTCCTATGTCGCTGCTATGCGTTCGGACACTTAGTCACGCATCGTGAAGCGTCTGACATCAATAATGCTGTATGAATACCAGAGATCTCCAGATGCCACCTCACTCGAGACGATTGCCACCACCATGAGCAGATGTGGCCAGCTCAACGTCACCTTTTCTCAGGCACTTCAGGTACTCGAACGGATGATCGATGAGGGGAGTCGCTTCGCCAACTTGGAAAAAGTTATAGGCTCTGGTGCGGTGTTCCTCTTGTGTCATCCTGGCTCTGATGCTCTGTAAGAAATGTCTCCACGTTGGACTGATTACTTGCTAAACTTTCCAGAGGAACAAGATTGCTTCCAAAGAGTGGACCAAAGTTCGATGCAGTTGTCGAGGAACTTCGGATCGCAGGAGTGGAAGAGAAGGCGGCTGAGTATGCCGATTTGCGCAAGCTGGTTATCACCTGGTACCATGATCATGTCCTGAACGACAGTCGCGCGAGCGATGCAAGCATAACAGCGACTCCTCCTCCCTCAAGCACCTATACAGGTACTGATAGAACGAATCTCCTTGCCGACGTCGCCAACAGCCCATTCCACCATGACCCGTTTCTCTCCAGGAGTTATTCTCCTTCGCTATTTAGCAGCTCTGGCAACGATTGATGGACAGACCGCTCGGAAGGGCGCCTACGACTACAAATTGGACTGTGCCTTTGAGACCAGGCCAAGCAAGCATAGGGAAATCCGAATTGACGCTTTTGTATGTCTTCTTCGAAGCGATCAATACCGACAAGCCTCAGTCCTGTATCATTGAGATCGTAGAAGTAACCACAGAAAGCTGCATCCGCCACATCGGGCACGCAACGAAAAGATCGCCATAGCACCTAGCAAGAGAGGTCTGTGGCGCCACGTCTTATGCTATCGTTCGCAGTATCAATATAACTGTTTTCCACAAGACCTTACTGGGCACGCCTCATGCAGATCCCATATCTGCCAATTCGTTTCAATAACGAATGACAGCATATTCCCACGTCCTTGGTCCCGTCCCAAGCGATGCGGTCTTGCACACAAGTCAGACGAATGAGACAGCGACACGCAGAGCAATTACGTCTATCGTACATCTCGTCCCAACCCCTTGTCATGTACCAATCATGTAACGACAGCGAGCCTATTACCATCTTCTCGGTCGTGCCACCGAATGCCATAATGTACGTCATCATTGAATCGTCCTGAGACTGGGCAAGCCTATAAACAGTGCTTCCATACAAATGAGGACGTTCCGATATAGTATACGGTGGACGACAGCTATTAGAACAGCAAATCAAATAACATCAAAAAGCCGTCCGCTTCTTCTACTCATCGTAGCAAGGTGAGCATACCGGGAGAGCCTACTACGCATTCTCTAGCGCACGAAGCGTTGAAGTTGAAGACTCGGGAGACAGATAATGTCGCGTCCGGACGTAAGTGCGCAGACTCCATCTGCGGACCCATTGATATATGAGTACATACGTCAGCGGTCGCCTCAGTTCGTGAGGCTTTCTAATCTCCGGAGGTTGGTGAGAGATGACCTCGAGCCTACCTAATATAATCACTTACTAACAAACATGTAGGGATGGGAGAATCCAGCTGGGGATGCTTTCTTTGCGACGCAACGGAACAATGCCAACACATGCTTCAAGAAAACTACCAAATTCTTTTTCATATATGTTTGGATTCTTTGTCGTCTCTACTGGCGGTTCGCTTCCTGATCTCATTCGAAGACGGCTTGTGCTGTCTCGTCACAAGCTCTGCATCTTGCTCAAACTTCATAGCGTGAGCTAGAGGTTCGGTTTTAGGGACTTTGACGAACGAGTGTGCACCAGTGGAGCCTACTTCAAAGATACTCTGGCTGGCTACAGTTCCAAAGCGACTGGCATACCGCTTGTGAACTATGTGTCGTAGATCATCCGATGACATAAAGCCAAGCAGCTGTGCTGAGTTCTCTCTTGATACCGCTTTGCCAATGTCGAATAGATCCGCCATAGTAGTCACCAGCACTTGGTCGCTATCGCCATCGGCAACAGCCTCACCAACCTTATAGACCCTCTGGCGTGAGATGTCGTTGGCCATGTTGCAGACTTCCAGACACTGTTTCGAGATTTCGATATCTGTCTGTAGTTTCTGTCTCTCACAGTCGCTGGTGGAAGCTTGGTCCAGGCTTAGAGATTCGAGGCGTCGTGCCAGATGATTGGAAGTTCGTGTGAAGTTGTCTCGGGTTTCATCCAGCATCTCACGTGTCCGTCTTTGTGCATCATATAGTTCGTCTTCGGTGCCATTCTGGGATGCTTCCTGCAGCAGGGTTGAAGCATCAGTAGACACTGTATCGAGGTACGATCTGGCTGCTTCACAAATACGAAGACATTGTCTCGTAACGTCCTTCTCGTCTTTCAAGTCTACAGCTCCTCCTAATGCAAGTTTATGCTCGGTAGTAAGCTTTGTCATCTTCTCTTCGATGCGCTGTAGGTGAAGTTCCAAATTATAGGTCGTATCATGGATCATCTCGCTATACTCCACGAGAACGTCATGGGAGATCTTGGAAGTATGCCTAGGTTTACAGTTAGCGGAGGCTAGCAGATGTCAATTCGTGACTAACATGGTTATAGTGCCTAGGCCCACTGAGATGGTCGACTTGTATCCCGCGATGGTCTCAATGAACTCATTGATATCACCTCTCATGAACTCCATCCTTGTCCAATCTCGAAAACCAGTCTTTGATTTCTTGCCGAATACTTCCATTGATGACTCGAATTCCTGGCATACGAGGCTACATCTTTCAACTGGACCTTGGAGTAGCGACAACACCGACTGCTCGGTATTGGTCGCTTTAGTCAACGATTCCAAAACCTTCGTCAGATCCTCTAGCTCGTCTTGAAGTCTGCGTAGGGTTTTATCTCGATCCCTGTACCGTTTGACTGTCTCGAATAGTGATTTGGCGGATTGTATGGCGGCTGTCGAAATAGCCAGTACGGAGGCCGCGACACTTAAAGGGTCCGCCATGATTTCGAGCGTGTTGTGGTTATACCAATGAGGCTGGGTGTCTTGGAGGGAGACAAACATCGACACGACTGCCAATATTACCTAAGGATGAACGCGACTGTAACATTACGCTGACAAGCCTCTCTGATTGGTCGGATAGACGCCGTGGCTGCGTGAGAAGGACGATTTTCCGTGTATGTCGGCTTTCTTGCCACTTCCGGCCTTTGGTTCCTCATCAGCTTAGCTTGGATTATGATGTTGTACACCTCAACCACTGCCATAGTTGTGGTCACTGCGGACGAAGTAAGAAGCCGTACCATGGAGTCAGCTTTACAAACTGCAATCGACCATTGAGTTCAAAGTCAGATGTACCCCAATACCTACGATAAGAGCGGAGAGGCGCTTTGCATGCAAGCACTGAAAGACACCTTCGAGGTCTCATGTCTACACGACCGCTTGAATTTGCGCTCCTCTGCACCGTGCGCTACGTGTGGTCGACCGTGTGGCCGGCCACCTCCATGACGCCACGAAACTACAGGAAATACAGGATTTCTCATCTATGTAGCTATGGCTGCCCTCATGGCGGACGCATGCTCGGATGAGACCATATAGGGCTATCTGATGTATGCAGCTCAATTGTGCTGCCGATTGATCAGCGAAGCTGAAATGAAAATCTACTCCTGTTCTCCAAGCGCATTATCATTCCACATTGCAGCACGAGACTTGACACTCTTCTTCTTAAGCTTAACAGGGACTTTGGGACTGGATTTAAACTCACTCCAGCTGCTCCAAACGTCAAGAGATGGTTCTTGGACTCCTGCTCTCTCCGCGAAAGAATCATCCTCCTGTAGAGCATTGTCAGCAGCATTGTGCACGCCATTATTGACAGCCGTGCGTGAGTCAGGATCATTCGCTTCGTGTGTCTCGCAGTCGTCTAAGCCGTCACGTTCATTCGCCTGGGGGTCTATGGTGTTTGTTAGCAGTCTTGCATCTTCATTTCCATTCAGTCCAGATGGTATTTCTATACCTTGGTGCTTAGAACGTCTGTATCGATTTAGGGTATGAAGCCCATCCTTGAGAATTCGCAACTTCTCTTCTGTACGTGTACGCTCTGTTACTGAGTCCTGGGTTTCCGCTGCGATCTTCTGGACCAAGCCGTCCTCTAGATTCATCACGGTCTGGGCTGTGAATGCGTCCTTCAAGCCCTCCAACAAGCAAGACTCGATGCCAAGCACGGCGATATTGTCGACTAACGTTTTCATAGCCACCTGTTTAGGTTAGTTGTCAGACATCGCTACAGTAAATGTGATGCTGTATGAAGTCAGCCAGGCTGTTTACCTTGTAGTAGGCTTCCATGCAGTATGTAGCTTCAGAACAAGCGAACTGGTCCATGCTGCCTTCTGGCTCGGGGTTCAAAGCATCGAGAAGCCTCTCTAAGTCGACATTCTGGGACGAAGCGCCATATGCCGCAGATCGAGACTTGTCCCCGAAGAAAGAACGCAGTATTTGCAACTGCTGCCTTTTGTTTGTTCTCTCCGAGCTTTCTGTATCGAATCTGTGAAATAGTGATTGTACGTGATTGGATGCCCACGTTGATGTGGCTGCAGAACTTCCTGAACCTTTCGGCGCACGTTTCCCACGCAGTGTTCGAAAGCAGGATTGATGATCTCGCGGAGCAGACTTTCGGCTGTTGAAGCATCAGCTGAATGAGCCAGAATGAGTTCGACTGTTGTCCGTGCTGCAGCAACGACGTGGTCCATATATTCCTGGACAAGGTCGCTCCATGGCTGGGATTGATCGAAAAAGAGGTCACCAATGATCATCGGGTTGAATGTACCGGGCAGCTCCCGTCCTCTGGTCCTTCTTATCAATTCACTTACCCCTTCCATGTATGCTGAGCGTACAATGCTTCGGGGCCGAATCGATGCTGAGACACTCAGGTGGTCTCCACTGTCCACCTCATCGTCGTCGAGAATTTGTTGAAGATGACCACTTCTCCGCATGGTGTGCGCAAATCCAGTGACAGGTCCTGGATCACGGCTCTGAGCCGCTTCTTGAAGCCACCTTCGGTGCGAGCATCACCAAAAAAAATCTCGACCATATGTTCCACCATTTGCAGAGCTCAGCAGGGAGGAGAAATCTTCGCTTATGCGAATAAGATACAAACGCTGCTCATGTGTCGTTCTTCGTGAATCTCCAAGATGGTCAAGTCGATCGCGGGCGTCCACAAGGCCTGACTCAATGTCCCTCAGCAACGCTGGTAGCTCGGAGATGATTTGCTCCTTGAGGACGGTGCTCAGTCTTGATCGCAAGGACTCGACGCCAAGAGAATGCAATGGCAGTGTCTGCCATATTCCGTTCGAGAAGAATTTCTTCTCAGCTTCGTCACGCTCGCATCTAGACAGATGCTTGGTGTCGAAATCTCGGTTCCGTAGGACGTGCCATCCTAGTCGAAACTGAACGTCTTCGTTGCGGGCTAGGCTTAGATACGCGGCCTCGCTGTCAGATCCAACATGAAGCGTATCAGGCTTTGTTATTATACCAAGAGTTCGGAGGCCTTTAGGATCAACCTCTCTCGTGAACCTGGTCACGATCTGGACAGCATAGTCGTTCTTCGCTGAGACCACTGCAAGAACGATCGATCGAGGATTAGCGATATAACCGCGAACGAGTGATAAGACCAGATCCAAGTCCTCAGCAGATTGCTGCTTGCTCTCAGCGTGAATCAGACCTGGAAGGTCGACCAGCGTCAGATGAGGCTGGTCCGGGCCTGAAAGCTCGATTCTCAATATGTCTTTGCTGAATGCCTTGCCGTCACGATTGAGACCCATTGTATCTTTCGCCATCTCTACTAGGCCAGGAAGCTCTTCCAGACTGGCAGTTGGTGCCTTGAAACCCCGGAGCTGCTCCTTTTCGTCGTCCGTCCGATCGCCGTCGGGTAAGATAGTAACATGAACGCGACTCTTAGCATCTCTGCGAAGTACAACTTCTGTTGCAAAGCGGGTGCAGAGATTGTCCTTCGTCGGAAAAGCGACTCCTGATATGCCTTCAAGGACTGAGCTCTTGCCAGCAGATTGGTCACCACAGACTACCAATTGCGGAAGCGAAATATAGATATTGAGTCCTTGCGATCGGAGACCATCGATGATGTCCAATAGCTCGCCTTGGTCTTGGAAGTAACGTGGGAGAATATCCATCGTGAACTGCAGCTAGCGCATGCAACGATCTAGTTACGATACAAAATATTACAGCTCAAAGGTGCACACAAGGAGTTAAGGAGACCCGTGAAGTTGTTGAAGCGAGGTGATATGTGTTGCGCCATCCTTGGCATGAACAACACACGAGTAACGTGGCCGAGCACAATTGGCGGCCTTCCTCATGCACATCGGATATACAAGCTAAAACTGTGACCTTCCTGCATCCCAAGACGTCGGAAAATGCACAATGCGACGTGGGACCGAAGGAACGACATAGAGACCCCAGAAATTGATGGCGTCAAAACACGCGCACTCTGCTAAGGCAAGTATCACTGGCCCGCTCCCCATGGGCCAGGCCGTTTCACCGGTCTGATACCGATCGTGGCTTTCATTGGTCGGAGCAAGGATCCCGGGAGATCCTGTTCAAATGTTCACCCCCACATGCGCGAAGGAGTGTATAACCAGTGATATTTGGAGTCTGCCGACGTTCTTCTGCCCCTGTACATACGCACTCTTCGTGCCGCATACCCTTGACTCGGAGCAGGAATGGAGCGCTATGTGCGGGCTAGAGCAAAGGTCATAGAGAACGCGAGTCTTCTGTGGTCCGCTCGGGAGATTGTAGAGCACCCATCCAAGAACGTGTTGATAGCGGACGATGGCACGCGGAAGTTGTCGGCACATCGTGAGACACACTTAGTAGATGACATTGCCGCCGACAGAGACGACCCCAATCAGATCATGGCTGTCTGTATCGAGGAAACCGCAGACAACTACAACACAATTGTGCGGGTGGCCTCTGATACCGGCGACCTCCAGAAAATTATGCGAAACCTCCAGATAATTGCCGATTTAGCATCCTATTGGGATCAGACTCTGATTTCTGTTTATGAGATATACAGACATAGCGAGACTCGAAATGAAGCAGCTTATGTTTACTCAAACCGTTTCGATGGACAAGAGCCGAATACGGGAACATCAGCATCTGCTCCGATGGTATCGCCGACGTTGTTGGTTGCCAGAGTGGTCAGCAGAGTGCTTGGTTGCTGCGAATGGACGAGGCGCTTCCACCCTCATATGCCGAGAGCATGTACGTGGTCTAACACACAGCCTTGATCGCATGCCTTCCTTTTAACCATCCATACCATAAAGCAATGTATACGCTTGTCACACCTTGTTATGCATCTGTGTAGGTGGTCCACATATGGCAACTATTGGTGAGTCACGAACGCAGCCAAGGACAATTGTCCCGCGATCAGGTGGATTGTCAGAGGTACTTATTCGAGGTTATGTGGCTTCACCAATGGACGCCTTGAGCATGCAGGCGTGGGCTGATGATGCAAGAGCTGATATCCCGATACGATAGCTGGAAGTTTACCATGTCTCATGATTGGAGAATATGTTTCACTGGTCTAAAGAACGCAGACGTTAGCTCCTCAGCACGACGCATGCACGTCCCTCAGAAACCGCACCCGCTTACGCAGTATATTGCATCTGGTGGAAAGTGAGACTGGTGGAGTCCGCATGAAGCAGGCTACGCCTCCTGTTCCTTATTGGAATTCTTTGCTTATCTACGCAACTAGTGATCACTCCGCACTGGTAGCTTGAGCACTGGAACAATTGGAAATCGCAAAATCCCAGTGGTGACAAACTCATTCCCGGCAGGCAGTGGCATAAAATGTAAAAAGTCTATCTTTCCCTGAAGGTCGAGGAGACTTACTTTGCGCTCTCTCGCAAGCGCACACAAATAGGAAGCAGAGTGCAGGATTTGCTTGACAGTTCGTATCAGCAGAATCGACTCCTCCCTTCTCACGAAATTCCCGTAGTCGAGTCGAACGGCTGGACGACTAAGGACTTGCCCACGAGAAGAGTGGACAACAGGTCATCCCGTACCAGGTCTGACATTCGCCGCATAAGCCTCAGAGCTACCCGGTCAGTCGTCCCGTCGGGCATCTCTAAAGTCCGTGGCACCGCCCATTTCATCCATAAATTACCATGGTGACGACCAGTCCTGGCGGATGATGGATGTATGTCCAGGTATAGCTTGCAACAGTAGCAAGATGGCTTACTGCATGCAATATAGCAGTCTTCCATCGCAAAAGTCAAACCGTGGACGTGAAAATGCTCGAGCATACTGACTTCAGCATGTGGGCGACTTTCCATCTCCATGGGCAAAGCCCTAGCAGTGACGTCCAATTTTGCCACTGCTGCTGCTATCAATGGATGACCCCGGTAATTTGGCAATACTCGACCCATTGCGGATTCAAGGCCGATCTTTTCTACCGTGGAATTCCCGACGACGGCAATCTCGCAATCATCCAAGACGCTACGAAAGCGCACTCCCAAGGCCGCAACGTTGTTCGCGGCGCTGTGCCACGAGCTCAGTCTTCCGATATAGTGCCTGGCACGATAGAGATCATAATCTGTCGAGAACTTGCTAGCCAATATGAGGCTCCGGTGTGGGTCCTCACTGGTGAGGGTATGAGCTTCGTGGCACAAGGCTTGGTGATCGGTAGCCTTCTGCAAGATAGTTCTAATCGCATCCATAATGAAGCGTACTAGGTCAAAGCTCAGCTGAAGCTGCGACAATCCCAGGCATATCAGAACTTACAGTCTGCGTTGTCGATCACTGCCTCCTGCGTTGATCTTTCCTCCAGCTGAAGCAGAATACTGCCCAATCGGTTTGCATAATTGGAGATCCGCTGGGGACTTCTTGCGATGGTGTCGATGATAATTTTGTCCCGTCCGCTTGGTGCAGATGCATCCCCGTCCTGGTTCTGTATCAAGGCAAGAATATTACTCAAATGGCCCTTCGTTTCTTCTGCATCCCCACCGTTCATGGCCAGCCAAAAGACAAAATTGCTAGTATTTCGCTCTACCGCTATGGATGTCGTGGTTTTTCCTCCTCTTCGATTATCGCACAACAAGCACAGGTCATCCAGAAATCTTTCCCATTCTGACCTAACACTGGTGGCATGCCAATGATGTCGTCTGCTTATGTTGTTCCTGATCTCTGTCATCTCTTGACGCTGGAGTAAACTTTGTATCTGTAGACTGTCGTAGAGGTCGCACATCACACGCTGAGGATCTTGACGTAGCATATTTGTACGATTTTGAGGCAGTGTTAGGAAGTATCGGATAGCTCGAGAGGCGACCCTTCGTATGACTTGTATACTACCAGATTCTTTGGTAGGCACTGCAAGCTGGAGCCGGTGAAGTAGTATTTGACTGCTGGCAAGCTCCTGCAGGGTACCCAAGAGAACGATGCTTCATCTTTCTAAAAAAATTCCACGATTGGTTGCTCAGGAAGAGCAGAGGTTTGTCTAGGCTTGCCATATACACTTTAGGTTATCACTGATACCACACGACAATGCTTTTGTCACTTGACGAGATACATGGATACATGTTGCACGTCATGCTATCAACGGCCATGAACAAGGCTAGAGCGCTATCCCAAGAGCTTCGCATGCGATCTGCGAAGCTCGATGTTTAGCTTCTCTTGTGTTGCCTGCGGTAGCTCGAAAGGTCGCACCGTCCACTATCGCTGCGACCTGCCAGCAAAGAGGAGACACTGATACCTGCTTGTTCATCCATCTGACATCGACCCGATTCTGGTCACCATATTCTTTGAGAGCTGTCGTGTAACGAGGGCGCTCGAGTAGTTGATCATCGTTGTTTTGCAACACACGGTTGATCGGTTGCTGAAGTCTTGCTGCCGAAGTACTGAGAGGCTGCGCTGCTGGACGACTTGGCAACGGCTGTCGAGGGTTTTCCACACCATCTTGCACGATGGAAGTGACGTGGACTCTGACCTCGACACTGCTCCGCAGAAATACTGCGGCGAGTTCAGTCACAAATGCTCGAAAGTCAGCGGTATTTTCTCCTGGGTCCATGTAGACACTCTGAGCTGACGGGATGGAAGAAATGTGGCGTATTCGATCGCCGTATGGGTACTGCGCAACCGCCTGTAGCAGCATTGCCTGGTCTGAGGTTAGTATTGACCTTCTACAAGCGTATCTGTAACATTACATCTAGACCATCGCTCGTTTCAGAAGCTGTAGCATTGCGAAACACCTTCTCAGCAAGGATCTGTTTGAAGAGTCGTTTGCCAAACCAGTAGTGGACGGATGAAGTCTGTCCAGCAGTCGGGTTGTCGTACAAATCTTCGAAGTCGGAGTCATCGAGTAATCCTTCTCTTGGGTTTTCGGAAGCATCACCGTCAGTCATCGAGAACCTGGTGGAAGAAGGCATCATATCGTCATTCAAGACCTACTCCTACGTAGCAAAGGGAGTCTGCGCCTCCATTCATATATACGCTGAGCCTCCCATCATGACTATGGGCTGCATTCCCATGTACATTGCTTGCAGCCTCATTACACGCTAAAGTTGCGAACGCAAATTAGTGCGTCCAGCTGCAGCTGGCCTGCATGCGCTGCTACGCTAGCATGCGTATCTGTGCGCTGCATCAACAATGCATAATATTGTATCTGCATATGTACTCATGCCCACGATCGTGATCGTCTAGATGCAAGCTTGTGTCACCTTGGGCAGGCATGCAGGCGATTCGCAGCATGTTCACGGGCTCCAAACGCCACACCAAGGTGCATGCTGTCTTGTGCGTAGCTCGCTATGGGAGCGTGCACTCAAGAGCTCTCCATAAGCAGAGACTTCAAACACACAATCAACTCATCTATGCCATCATGGAGTTGCCAAGGACGCTGGAGGTTTTGGCTACAATGGTAAGTCTCATTGATTATTGCACACGAATCTAATATGTTGTAGGGCCCGGAAGAGCTCAACATTGTGTTGCAAGCACTGCATCAAAGGCTCTCAAGTGGCTTGCAACAGTCACCTTCGATCGATTTCAAACTTAAGCGCAAGGTAAACCATGCTGACGGACTTGTGGAACGACTTCAATCATTTACGGGTCCGGATAAGGAGACCAGAAACATCCTTGCCACCAATTTCGATCGATGGATGCAGAACACACGGGACTTTTGGAATACGCTGGATGAGCATACAAACACAGGCCTCAGCGCAGAAGCTCAAGTTGTACAACTGTACATTCGTGCTCGTGGCGATGACGCGTAGTCTCGCATGAAGCAGCGAATGGCATGTATCGTTCTGATTGACCTCAGAGACGGCATTGGCCGTCCAACCATCGAGGAGACGGTAGACTTGCTACTTGCTGTCGGCGTTCTCGCGGGGCATCGCAGCAAAGCGATCGCTGTTGTAGATGCGATGATCGATAAGGGTCACAGATACAGGAACCTTCACCAAAACGTCTGTACTGGTCTCGCACTAGTCTTGGGCATTGAGCTTCCGGAGCACTGGTAAGCTGTTGATTGGATTGCCAGGAGCGAGACTGATCAAACTATAGCTGGATTAGGGCCAAGAGTGGTGGAGCTTTCAAAGCAATTCAGCATCAAGTGACCTACACAGACACCGAGTCACTTGCCATTAAGTATAGCGGCCTGCAAAAAAAGATTCTGGATGAAGAGCTATCACGACTCTTGCGGCCCGTTCGATCTCATTACAACACTCCAGCAGCTTCCGACTATCTGCTCTCTCCTCGTCCAATATACGAAGAATACAGGACTCTTATGTCTGATTGAGATGTAGAAGGACGCCATGGAGTTTGCGTATCAAGGCAGATGTGTGACATCGATCTCTATATAGCCCGTTCGACATTCGCCCTCTCCTATGAGGTCCCAAATCTCCTATCCACTCATCAGTCGAACTAGGCAAAAGGATATCGACCGTTCCATGCAAGCACTCTCTGATAATTGACCGTTCTCATTTTGAGCCTAAAGTCGAGCAACAGAGGACCTGTGCATTAGAAAGGTGTATGGCTTGTTAGCGTAGATTAGCCTCTAATGTAGATCTGCAGCTTTACTGTCCAGATTCAGAGCCAAGCCATGCAGGATACCCACCGGGACTATCATTGACGAGTCGGTTAAGGCATGGAACTGAATGAATGATCACGGAGACAGGCCTATGTCAGGTGGCCTGGTGTCGCGCTGCTTCCCGATGATTCACCGCCGCGTGTCCATGAGATTGCAAAGGGATGCTCCTTGGTCTCCTTCAAATCGATGCTACATTGATAAGAGCGACCACAGCTTGACTGAAGGACTCATCTTTTCGCTTCCTTCCAAATTTCCTGCTCGGCGCCTAAGATTTTTCCATCATGCCTGCCGCAGGCGAGCACGCTCTCGACCTTCTGGAGTCCTGGACAGAGAGTCCTTTTCCCTCACCAATGGACCGTCCAGATGAACAAAAAGCCGCTCGTCCAGACGTTTCACATGGTGTCCATGACATGAGCTCCAGCCGCCCTCGGATTATCGGACTCTATGGTCTTCCAGGATCTGGCAAAACTCGCATGTTGGAGTGGATCATGACCAGTTTCCACGATCCGTCTCTCTTGTGCTTCGAAGGTTCGGACTTGATTGCAGGAACAGTTACAGAGAACTGTCAGACTTTCATGACCTTGAGTCCGGAAGCGAAAGAGTCATCTCGGAAAGCCGCAATGACTGCATTTAAGAGTATGGACGAGGAGGCCAGACGACGCTGTCGTACTGCAGCCATCAAACACGTTGTGAATGAATGTGCCAGGACCGGCCAATCCGCAGTTGTCACAGGTCATTTCATGTTCTGGACTGAGGATGAGGATACTGGGAGAACTGTCTATACAAAAGCTGACTTGGAGGCTTACACCAGTATTGTGTACTTGGACGCATCGAAGGACGACATCGAGCGGCGTCGAGCGCAGGACGTGCAGCGGCAGCGAGATGTTGCTCATTCATGGCATCTTCAGCGCTGGAAGGATGAGGAAAAGGCTCGATTGCGCGAGCTTTGTCGTGAGCATGGAATCTTGTTCTCCACCATGACGGCTGAACCGGATGATTATGGTCATATTGCAGACATCCTGCACTATCACCTTTGCACGGTCGAGATGAATGAATCACTTGTGCTTGCTGAAGTGGACAAGGTGGTCACGAGCAAGCAAGAACCTCAGATCGTGGTCGTTCTGGACGCAGACAAGACATTAGCCGCTGTAGACACAGGTGCCTTGTACTGGGAGCTGCTCAGAGGACGCATTGATGGCACAGCCGATGTTGATGGTGATCCTGTCAGTCGTCTCTTTAAACACTCAGCCTGGAAGTATTCCTATGCTGCCTTCAAACAAGCGACTCTCTTGTACGAGGAATCGGCTGCTACGAGTGCTTTTGAGCGGTTATGCGACCTTACGGCTGCTCAGGTCGACCTCTTCCCGGAGCTACTGTCCCTGCTGCAATGCGGGCCCGATCGACCAAATCTGAAAGCCCTGGTGATCACGTCTGGTCTGCGCCGTGTTTGGGAGAAAGTATTGGTGCGGCATGGACTTCGCTCGAACGTGTCAGTGGTTGGCGGCGGGCGCATGAGCGACGGTTATGTGATTACGCCGCTCAGCAAGCGCAATGCTGTACAGCATCTACAGCTGAGGCATCAGATGCGAGTTTGGGCAGTTGGCGATAGTCCGTTGGATCTTCCGATGCTTCAAGCTGCGGATCGGGCCATAGTTGTGGTCACTGCGGAAGAAGTAAGAAGCCGTACCATGGAGTCAGCTTTACAAACTGCGATCGACCATGAGGGACTTGTTGCACTGCAGCTGCTCCTGCCGGCGCATGTTCGACCACGACTCAGCACTGATCGGCTCCCTCTTGTGGACGATATTTATCGTACCATCATGTCGGATACTCACTTACAGTTTCATCACTTTACGGAGACTGCAGGCGCAAAGCTTCTGATGACGCCCATGCGGGACGCGCAAATTTCTGGCGTGACACTACGCGAAGCACATCGCCGTGTGGGCTGGTTTCTGGCAATCCAGTGTCTGAGCGCTGTGCTGAATCTGGATCGAAAACCGATCATTCATGTACAGGGTCAGAACACTGATGGATACTGCTTCGAGAACGAGGCAAGAACTACCATTGTCGCCATGATGCGAGGTGGAGAGCCAATGGCCTTCGGCGTGAATGATGCTATGCCAACTTCACACTTCGTGCATGCTTTTGAGGCAAGGGATGTGACTAAGCTACACCTCGACAAGCAAAGGACTGTGGTCTTGGTAGACGCAGTCGTCAATTCTGGTGCAAGTCTTGTCGAGTTCGTGCGACATATTCGTGGCGGACACCCACGGATTCGTATCATCGTCGTGGCCGGCGTCGTCCACCAAGGCTCGTTATATCGCGGTGAGGCCATTCATGGTCTGTCGAAGGAGGGACACTTGACGATCATTGCCTTGAGGACTTCCGACAATAGCTTCAAAGGGTCAAGAACTACAGACACCGGGAATCGCTTGTTCATGACCACGCATCTGAAGTGATGGTTCAGCATTAGATAGCTTTCATAGAAAGTCTTTGTAGGCTGCAACACAGAAACAGCATGTCCAGTCCAGTTCGTATCTGTGGGCCGCTACGAGGAAGCTTTGAGGATTTTCTCCATCGACAGGTTTGATTTGAAACCACCCACCACATCAGAGACCACGGCCATTTGGTGGGGATGGTCATAGCACATGATCGCCACGAACAACCTTCGAGATTCCGCACTAAACCCGCCTCCGCGGGGTTTAGCGCGATCTCAATCTGAACGTTTGTAGTGATCAAATGCGAAAGCCTCCTGCACGATGGGCCTCATACGGTGCTGCCAGAGATACATGACGATACCAAGATAGTCCGTATCCTGTCCTCACAGTTACTTCTTCACGCCAAAGACTGGAGTTTCTACTTGCTGTCTGCAGGGTGGCGTGGACACCGCCATCCAAGAGTATGAAGATGCTGCGGAGTGAGAAAGCACGCGTCAAAGGTAAGACAAAGGCGTATACGTTGATATGGCTAGCTGAGATATCAAGGGCAGGCAGCAAGATCTGGGCTGGTTGCGCGGCGAGCGGTGCCGCTGTTGCATGTGTCGATCGCGAATGATTGGCTCATTTACTGACCGGTCGTACGGCCCCTCCTGCCCAAAGCTTGAAGGACAATAGCCATCACAAGAGTAGTGTAGGGAAGACTCCTGTGGACTGTAGGACGCGAGTTCAGACCGCTCTGACCTCAAGTGTTACTTCGACACTGTTACCGAGAAGCTCCCGTGCAGTGCACGCTTCCTCGGCCATTCAGTCACAGGTCTACGTGTCGAAAACGCCACGATGATCACGTAATGCATTCACTTTGGACGAGGATGATCTACTGGCACACCTCAAAGAGCGTACTAGTTTTAATTGGCCTGACATCCAGAAGCTTTTTCCCGCTCAATCAATCGATGCTCTCCAGGTTCACTATTGTTCCCGACTGAAGGCACGAGACAATGCGGAGGCGAAAGGCCTACAAGGAGTAGGTACGAAATCTTGTATATTTTCTAGCATTGCAACGATTCACTTTAGTAGAGCACAGAAGCATATTATAATAGATCATGCTGTTTTCCCTTAGCTGATAGTGCGGCTCATGTTGCGGCTACGCTACACGTACGGCATGCTTCTTGAGCTCCACATCTTGTTCTACATAGGCAAAGTTGTTTCTTCGACGATCAGGAGTCCTTACGTTGGTGCTATAGTAATGTCCTTTTCAAAAATACCTACCCTACAGCCGGCACCGCCAAGTTCAATGAAAGGTCCCGTCGCCTAAGCAGCGATCTACTAGAAGTGGCAAGGTTTGAGACGCGTCACCACTCACAACCCACGTGGCATCACCAGGATCTACGTCGTCGGCTTCGTCGAAAATGTCAAACCATGCAGCTCTCGCACCAAGGTCCAGAGCTTCTTGCACGTATGGCGTCCTCTCTGTCCCTATGACGAGGACTAGGTCAACATATGGCTGAGCCTCCAGCCAATGCTCAACACGTTCCAATGCATCTGCGGGAAGCATTTCTCCGAACCAGACTATACCTGGTCGCACCTTCGCAGATCTGCACAGAGGACAGATCCATTCAGCTGCATCTCGTCTTGGGCCACATTCTGGGCCACGTGACCATACAATGCTCGCAGCAGACTCCATGACAAAGGCAAGGGACTCTTTCGCGGCGTTTCATGTTTTGTAGGCGCAATCGGTGCTTGAGCAATGTGCTTCGAAGACCGAGCCATGCAACGCCACTAGCTGCTCCAGAGGATGACCAGCTCTCTCGGATAACTCTATGTGCGGGTCAGCAACAATGTTCACCACTATGACATGCGTGCTCACCGTCTATGTTCTGCGTGATTGCCAGAAGCCCGGGCTTAGATAAGGCTAGACGTGAAATTGCGTGGTGGCCTGGATTTGGCTGTACACTAAGAGCAAGTTGACGAAAACGCTCATAGTGTGCCCATATCCTGTCGGGATCTGATCGAAACGCGGCTGAAGACGCAATCTTTTCGATGGACTCACCCCAGCATTCTGGATTCTGTCGAAACGTTGGCAGCCCTGAGGGTTGCGACAGTCCAGCTCCAATGACTACAAGTATCCGTTGTGCCGTAGCTAGAGCTGCCACGAGAGAATCCGGAATTTCCATACTGTGCCCAACACAGCCACCATACGCAGTCCGCTGTATACTTCAACGATGTTTGCGAAGTGCCTGTTTATATGCATCCCGGCTCTTTTATAGTCGGCTCTCAAGCACCAAATGCTTTGCAAGGGTAGTCTGTACCCCAGCATCTGCATGTGCTACACGACAGGACTGCCGGGAGTCGAAAACATCTACTCGACCCCGTCCTGGTACGAACGACAAGCAATTACAAGTATTGTCTGTGACAAGATCACTTGTGCCACTTACCGCTGGTATGTCCCTCGCGAACCACAATTGTATGGCTCTGACCAAGCGACAGCCAGAGATATGACTGTACCGAGGATTGCAGCGATTCTAGCAATTCTCGGCCTCTCAGTTCTCAAGCTTCTCACCACGGCGAAGCTGCTCGAATCTCCAACGAAGAGCGCCATATAGAGCTGTCGGCAGTCGCACTGTTCAGAGACGGATCGCCACCTCACGACAAAGAGCAATGGAAACGTGAAGGCGGGCATGACGGTGTTATGGGCGCGTATAGCAAGAACCGAGTGTTATCGTCACAAGCATCAGGACACGAATCAATGTGAGAAGTGTCGGCAGTGTACCGAGTGGCATCACGAGGTGTGCGAGGCGGCGCTCGGGGCAAGCTGTGAGGAATTAGGCTGTCAGCCTTGTCGCAGCAATGAGGTGCAAGCGACGAAGATCCACTTGGGGCGGTACGCATCGGGCAACGCGGTGATGAAAAGCGGGCATCGGCGGGATCTGCTGATCCGGGACGACGGAGTGATCGGGTTCGAGATGGAAGGTGCCGGTGCATGGGAGGTGCCGGTGCATGGGAGGTGCTCCCGACGATCGTGGTCAAGGGAGTAGTAGACTACGCCGACAGCCACAAGAGTAAGCGGTGGCGCGGGTATGCGGCCGCACGGGCGGCGCTGTGCGCGGCGGCGTTGGTCGAGGAAATTGATCTGCCGGACAGTCTGCCAGCAGGTTGGTCATGTGCTCATTGCTGGCGTAATTGCCAGGGTCTACCTTCCAGAATGTACATTTGACAAATGTCGCCAGGCTGACGCTTCGTGTTGTTTCAGATCTCGGTCAAGTCAGTACCGTCGTACATCGTGAGTGAGACAAGGTAACGACCATGCGGTGTTTGGCTGAAGCAAAAATAGGAGGCCACCACGTACTGCCCAGTACGCTCCCAAAAAGACAACCACCGCCATTTGTTCCACGTCCATACTATACCGAACGCCTTCAGCATTTCTTTTCCGCCTCTCATGCTACAAGCCCTGTCTTTGTGCTGTGGAGTATTGGAGGTTCGGGGTGAGAATGTATTTTCTCTATCCAAGCACGAGGTGTAATGATCAGCAGCAAGTCACAAATCGCACTAGACTTTGCACACTCGTGCAGAGCATCGTCTCATGCTCTGTGGTTACGTTCCGATAAGCTTGTGAATTCTACGTCGGATATCCTTAGAGCTCACGAACAATACCTGTCAACTTCTCGCCACGGCCTAGCTCGTGCAAAACCACGAAGCCATATTAATACCGCTGAGGACTTTCTCAGGTCGAGTGCAGAGCACTATCTGCTAGTCCTGGACAATGCCAACGATCTCGATAGCTTCAATGGTGGCAATGACAGTATTAGTTCCATCCGAAGCCTAGTTCCGACTAACTCGAAGGTGCTTATAACGACTCGTGATCCTCGTTTCCTCGGCGGATTTGCAGGCGCCAGAGATGGACTCAAAGTTGGGCCCATGTCTAGCGATCAGGCGTATGACTTGTTGACAGGATCGATTCCGCCGCATCTCATGATTGAGGACGATTATGATACAAGGGTTGCAGCCATGGACTTGGTAGCAGAATTGGGCTGTCTTCCATTGGCAATTACGCAGGCCGCTGCCAACATGCGGGCGCAGCAGATGGCAATTCATGCGTACGCCAAAATGTATCGCTCCCGTCAAGCGCGATTGAGCTTATTGCAGACTCCTGTGGCACGGTGGAGTGGAAGCAATGGAGTGCAAAGCATTCTTACCACTTGGGAGATGTCATTCGAAGATATTCGTCAGCAAAATGTTCGGGCAGCGGACTGCTTGAGCTACATGGCCTTCTTCGATTGTCGGTCTATCCCAAAATCAGCTGTCAAGCTGTTGCCAGGCCTATACGGCTCTGATGATATTCAGTATCACGGCATCCTAGCGCCGCTCCTCCTTCACTCATTAGTGGAGGAAACATATACCTCGCAAGAGGATTCACATTTCGAGATGCATCCGGTCATTCACGAGAGGATCTCGCAAAGACTCTCAGCTGAGGATTTTCTTCACTACTCTGCTCCTGTTGTGGAGCTACTCGGGCGGCTATTTTCCTGTGGCCATGGACTGCGAGAAACTATCGGATGGGGCCTTGCACATAAATTGTTGCCACATGCAACCCATTGTCTGGACGTAACATCATACATCGCGACGAAATTGGCCGGAACGGCGACTTTGATGCAAGCAGTAAGCAGTTTTGTTCGTCAAATGGGTCTCACAAGCGCAGGGCTTGCCTTGGCTGATCATGCACTTGATCACGCTGTTAATGCTTATTCAACACTTGACCACAGAACTTTCTAGGCATGGGAGAACAAGATGCACTCACTACATGATGAGGGGCACTGTAGTGATGTACTATATCAGTGCGACTACTATGGTGATATGTGCCTGTCTTCACCGAGAGTCTGGGCTGCAATGTTGAAACTTGATCAGGACAGAACCTGGTTCGACTTGAATATGCATCGTTCAGCATGCCTATTCGGACTGAGGCGATATGCTGACCAGGGCAGAGTGTTACAGCTGCTGCTTAGTATAGCTAGGACAAGCATGCCGGAGGATAAGCACACTATTGCTGTTCTACGGCATGCCTTAGCAAACATACATAACTGGCTTGGACACTTTGAAGAGGCTGATCAGATTACGGACGAACAACTGACGGAAGCTTCAACTGATTCCGGTCGAGCATACATTGGTCCAAAGCTGCATATTCTCATTCTTCGGGAGAAGGTGGAACCTTATAGGTTGTGCAGCAGACCAGTGATTGGATCGGCTCTGCAGACAACCGATCAGAAAGTGAATTCGCTTCTTGGATTGATCGACAAAGCTTGCGCTATGGGTTTTAACGACGTTGGCGCGCACGATCCTTTGTTGTGGCATACGTGCGCTTGCTACGCTGACCTATGTGATCTGACTGAAGGAACTCGGCACAAACAATTAAGGATCTGGAAAGATTTCTTGGTTGCCTTACGCAAGGAGGAACCCTTGGTGGAGGGCAGCAAGCTTCGATCCTTGACCAAAGTTTTAACTCGGATACACGCATTTTTAACGAGCAGGGAGGACCGGGTGCATCATGGCTGGACAGACCGGGACGGTACCATCTCAGCCTACAACAACATCTTGACTATGCTGAACATTGACCAGTCAACATTGTTCGAAGAGATTGTTCGCGCGAAAGCTACTCAATGCAACCTTGAGGCAACCTTCCTACAAAGAAGTGGACATTTTGCGAAAGCCGAAGCTCTTCACCAGAAAGCAGCACATTATTTAGGTTCATGTGGAGAAGATGATGACCTCTGGAGCGTCATCCATTACAACACCATGCTTGCAATCGCTCGCCAAGATGGACGTTTGAAGGAAGCCTATCAATACGGTAGTGATCACTGGATCACCATACAGCGGGGAGAAAGCCGTCACGGTGCGATCCAGGTGCGCTTACAGCAGGACGCTGCCGACCACGAGTCATATATAGAAGCTTCGCGCCGCCGAAGGAACGGCGAAGTCGGTGATGATGAATGGTGGGTGGACCATGCAGCGCAGCTTGAGAGAAGTGAGGCTCTGTACGGACCGCTCCCAACGCCGACACCAAGTAGATCAATGGCAACGATATCTGAGGTTGAAGATCAGAATCCCCGATGGGTGGACTGGCTGCTCATACCCTTGAGAGCCACATTCCGTTGAGCTGCCAGTACGCGGCCAGCAGCGAGAGGAGGAAGGTACGAAGATGACGGTTCATGAGCCCAATACGCGGCTATCAAATGCAGCAAGGCCGCGAAAGCACATGATGCGGGTGAAGCAGAGGCTGGCATATGATTCTCGCATATGCTGACGCTCGGTACGAGCTCGTAGGCGTGCAGCCAGCTCACAGGCAGGCGAGGGAAGCAATGGCGCTGCTAGAGCATGTGGCTGGGGCGGAGCGGAGCAATATGCGTGTGAACCAATATATACTGGTGTCATTCTGGGCATCAATGGAGGCGGCGGTACGGCATGGGTTGATATCTTCAAGCAGCTCCACGGTGCGCGAGCACCAAGGCTCGCAAGAGATCACGCAGAGATATGGAGTGAACAAACGTGTAGTGTAGAATACGTTTGTACAAGGTAGAGAGCGACAGGACGTGAATTCACGCGTTTAGCTTCGATTACGTCACGATACGGCCAGCAAACTATACATAGGCTGCATTACAGTACTGTACCTGCAGTTCGCTCATACACATCCTGCTTCACATCGCAGCACAAGGCATCACTCCTGAACGGCTGGCGTCTCACCAGGAGCTGGCGAGTGCATAGCACGACAACGGGCGGTGATGGAAGCGGCGGAGCTGCTGGACCACGTGGTGCGGATGAAGCAGGGTAAGCTGCCCACGGTCCACCCGTGTCGCGTCGTGTCTGAACAGCTACCTTACAGTCGTCCATCACCATGTCACGAACCCGGACCAATAAATGAGCGGCCACGAGGTCCTCCAGGCGAGCAGCGTGCGACGGTGTCCACAAGCAAGCGTATCGTCTCACGCATTCTAAGGCTTGCAAAGAGATCGCACAAGAGCATGAAGTGAAAAGCGGTTGGAGCCACAGTCACAAGCTGTGCATCGTCCACAGTAACCTCAATGAAGCCTGGTGAGCGAGCTACCGCTCGCTGGAAGATGGTATCGTAACTAGCCATTTGGTTTCGAGTAGGTTTTGGTGAAGGTTTTTGTATCTGTGACCCTTATCGATCATCGCATCTACAACAGCGATTGCTTTGCTGCGATGCCCCGCGAGAACGCCGCACTTGACTCTGGTGGATCTACCGGGTCTCTTCCGCGCTAGCAATCGGGACCAATCCGTCAATAGTGCACCTATCATCCAACAGACGGTACGCAGTTACATGGAGAAGCCACGAAGCATAATTCTCGCTGTCGTTTCCGCTTAAAGCGACATCAATCTACAGCCTGTCACCGAACTGTCCCGCGAGCTCGATCCTGCTGGGATTCGTACGCTAGGCCTGATCACGAAACCTGATACATTACCTTCGGGTTCTGAGGCTTCTTACTTGGCCTTGGCGCAGATCAAAGACGTCGTCTTTCGACTTGGCTGGCACATTCTCCGCAATCGCGGCTTCGAATCGCGGCATGCGACCTCCGTCGAACGGGACAGAAATGAACGCGAGTTCTTCGCAACAGGACTATGGGCACACCTCGATCGTGGCACGGTTGGCATACAGACCCTGCGACCGAGGCTGAGTCTAGTCCTCCACAACCTGATTCTACAGCAACTCCTTAGCCTGCTTCGAGACGTCTCCTCGGGCCTGGAAGAATGCCGGTAGCAACAGAGACGTCTGGGTGAGCCCCATGGAGCTTTATCAGAGCAGAGGCGTTATCTACGACAGGTCAGCTGGAGCTTCTCTCTATTGATGAGAGCCGCTGTGGACGGATTCTATAGCAATATCTTCCTCGAACAGGCTAGTTCATTCAATGGGTATCAGAAACGGCTGCGTGCCGTAGTTCAGAACGAGCTGGAGTCGTTTGCAGAAGACATACGCTTTCGAGGTCGTACCCGATGATCAATGAAGATGATGAGAGCGGCAATGATGACGACGCAACTCCTCGTACTACCCGCAGCGCCTACTTGTCGCATGTTCGAGATCTCATGAAAAAGAGCCGAGGCTGCGAGCTCCCTGGTACTTTCAATCCACTTATTATTGGGGAGCTGTTCCGCGACCAGTGTCGCCCGTGGGGAGTAAGTACTGCGCGCACACTAGATACTATCGTCAAAGCCGTCTCCTGGACCGCGCTCACGATCCTGGAAACCGTGGCTGTTCCCGAGGTTATTGGTGGAATAGCTGCTCGACTGCACGAGACAATCGAAAGGCTGGCCACGAACGCGAAGGTAAAGAACGATGAGCTGCTGCGACCGCATTTGTATGGCCATGCTATCACCTATAATTGCATACTTATACTTTCCATATGCAAAAATACCTGTTGGTAGGCGACCACTCTTATAGAGACGCAAGCCGTGCCAAGAGAAAGTGGGGCAAAATCTCACAATCATAGTTCATACTGAGCGTCAATAGAGGAGGCTTCCAGCTCAACACCTGTAGGCCAGCTAAGGCGGGCCTTTACATAACATTTAGCTCTACAAGCTTACCACCTGTGCAAACCTTTGACAATTGATCAGCCGAGTCAAGATCGCAGATTTTTGAGTCTACATGGACCTCTGCTAGTCCTACTCGACGGTACCCTGCTTTCCCATCTGTAAGTTCCTTTAGTGTTATGCTCCAGAGCTTGATTGAGTCATAGCCAGGCAAGTCCGACGGTCGCCAGGCAAGGAGCGCACATTGCACGTATTCCACGTCATTTTGATGGGTCAGGCCTTGTGCCCGGCCGTATGTGATATTATCGGGCAGAAATGTTAGAATCTGAGGCGAATCCGCCACCGTTGGTATCAAACAGAGTCTAGTAGACTTGTCCTGCGGTTGAGGGCCTACTGAGTACGTCCAGATGCGAGTCCGTATGGTCAAGCAGGCCCTAGCAACTTCGCCAAGCTTATTATAGCCAGCGGGATCTGTGGACGCTTCCAAGATTTCCAATTCCGGTACAAAAGACCATTGTTCACCTCGATCTAGTCCGATGAAATATATTGGTAATCGACATGCAATCCAAGACCAAGAGGGCAGAGGATTACTCACATCGTCGATGATTCGCCGGATTTGCTTTTTCCCATCGTATCGAACACGAGGGGTCCAGAGTAGATCTCTTGCTAATGTACTACGCCAAAGGCCGGCTAGATATTGGTCGCCAGTCATCTTCTGGTGCCGGTGCGCCAGGCCGGAAAGTGCGGGTAATATGTCGCTGTCACGACTTAGCTTTCGCTCGCTAAATTTTATTACGAGGCCGTTCCATGTCCCTGGCCCCCAATGTTCGACGTTGCTTGATATACTCCATACATTGCCTACGTTCAGAGGTATTGCAGAGTGCAGTGGTTTTTGTGAAAAGCTGAATGCTTCAAAATTGCACGTCATGTTGCACATGTAATACATTTGCCGACTTCCAAGAAAAAGTTTTCGCGGAGAGAGCACGTATTCCTGCAATGTCCATCCGCGCTGATCAAGAGGCGAATCAATCTCCCCTCGACTCCATGTCCATTCATGGTTTTCGTTCGAGCTGAGGGTGACCGTAACATGTGACCACTGAGCATGTCCAGGTTCCACTTGGAGCTCACAGCAGGGCCCATCCATCGGCATTCGCTCATGCAAAAATCCTGCATCTGCGTTACCTGCGGCTGGCCCGGCGATGGTAACAGAGGCATTCGCATAGATCTCGCTCATTATAGCACATTCTTTTTCCCAGTCGGATGAATCATCCTGGACAATGCAGAGGGAATCAATCCAGATATAACAAAATCCAAGTTCCCGAGTTACTAAAACCGCATCCTGAAACGTACGCGGCATCAATGTGATCTTTATAGCCTCCGAATGTGTATTATATGTCAAACAAGTGGTTGTCAGAGGTCGTGTGTCTCCCCAACAGTGGCTCAAGGCAACGTACGAAGTGTTATGTCCACGCGTCTCCACAAGCCTAGGATGTCTCGTTTCATACCCAACGTGGATCAACCTAGTGGGCATCACCAGATTCGCATTACCGACGCAGTTTTGGTGATAAAGTGTGCATGCCATCAGCCACTGTTTTGCACGCTCGAAATCAGGCCATAGCGCGACCAATCGGTAAGCAAGTGCATAGCCCCCAGGATTGGTAGAATGAATTGTCAAGCGGGCGAGATAGCCGCCAGTAAAGTCGTCCATCCGGAATGGTTCTATGTGCGGATGTTCCATGCCAGGTCGCTTGTATAGAATAGCAACACATATCCAGGAGTTCTCCAGACCCCGATGTGGCAGGTTCCACTGCAGCTGAAACTCAAAAGGATGCGATTCATCGGAATCGAGAGCATGGTGACCTGGCATTGTCCTCGTAGCCCATTTCTCACTACAGCCGCAATTCGACCCAGGGCATTGTAGCATAGTTTTCAAAAGCAGGGTACAGAGACCGCATTTGTGAGACGCAGCAATAGCAAGATCTGCAAAAGTTAAATGATGTGGAAAGCTCCTCAAAGGGAACGAGGTGTGCTCCAACTCTTTCTGTTCCACCAGTAAAAAATCGAGACCTTTTCCTTGAAATTCTCTGCATCGGCAGCAGAGCGTGTTGTGATTGTCTGCAGAGCGGTAGGCAGAAGCCATCACAATAACGACCACGTCTATTGAGGAGCATGTAGTGGCTCACGGCAGACTTCAGATACATGATCCGTAGGGGAGACTGTACAGTATATTCACTAATACTGTGATAGAGTCAGATGCGGACAATTGGCCCGAAGGATTTGGCGTAAACGCGGGCCAAGATGACGCAATGGCATTGTTCAAGCCGCCTTACTCCGGCCTATAAGCGGAAACGCTCGATGGACGAGTTGGTGGACTCGAAACATGAGCAACGCGGAGTAAGTCTTGTCCGCCAAATCGACTGCTCTACTACGCTGAATTACCATGGTGCTTCTGATAAGGGTAGCCGCGGGATGAGGACAGCACAGCAATCGCCGTTCGCAGAGCATGTATCCAGCAGCTGGGCTTTTCGACCCGAGTAGAAGCGAGGGCCTCCCATCTCGCTACTTCGATCAGTCGCCAGCGCACTCGTGATTGCACTCTGGGCATCCTGGGTCAGGCAGAACGGGATAGACAACTCAGAATAGAAGCCCCCCTTCCATCCCAACCCTTGACGGTGGAAGAGGAGCGTGTGAATAGCATTTTGAGACGGAGCAGGGATGAAGGTTATGAGTGTCTTGAAATCCCGAGGTCCTGGACGGATGGGAGGGATGGGAGGGTTTTGGAGGATCTGGTGAGGGAGGAGTATGTTAAGTTTTTCCCTGGGGTGGATTTTCCAAGGGAGGTGGAGTGGTTGGAGGTTAGGAGGATGTTTGGGGGTGGGTTGATGGCTGTGGGTATGGATTAAGGGGGTCTCTTGGTCCTTTTTCCCTTGTTTTCTGTAATGATTCATGCTGGATATGGGGAGGGGTGTTTATGATGTGTATGCGGACATGGCGTTGGAGGCAAGGGTTGCTTTCCTAGGCGTGCGGAGACTCCCGGGTACTGCAGGAAATGGTGTCTCGTAGATGTCCAAGATGCTTTCCAGTAGTGACATGCCCTCTTCCTCCATCAGCTCCTCATCAGCTAGCTCCTGATCGACGATATGCTCGAAGCTCGGTCGTGGAGATTGACTAGGATGCTCAAATCTTTGTTGCGGTGCTTGTCCAGGCTCGACGTACTCAGAACTCTTTCGTGGTGGTGAATGCAGGGCTTCGATGGCTGTAAAACAGCGTGGCGTCGGTGCTGTGGGCCCTTCTTCCGTCTCAGTCAATGGGACACGAACGAAGCGAATCCTCCTCTGCCACCATAGAATGACCACACCAACGCCAGCGAGGATGAACAGGCTCAGAAGCGCAGCAGCAGTTGTTCCAGAGGCTTGTGCTCTAGTCAGGTCGCTTAAAGCTGTATCAGCTAAAGTGGACCCGACAGGTGCTGGGGTTTGGGTCGCAAAGCTTGTTGTTGTAATAGTCATGTATAGGAGTGCTGTAGGCATAGTAGCCAGAGTTTTCGTAATAATGACCGTCGTAGGGGCAGACAACAAAGGTAAGGTACCCGTACGATTCTGGGTCAAGCATGCCAACGTGGCGCTGCTTACTTCACTGCTGTTCCAACTCTTGTGTCGGCTAGCCAATGGTTGTGGGCCCATAATTCGGTATATTCTTGGTTGGCAGTAATATAGAGCCGCATTCTACGCGACAGTAAAGATCCTTATAACCTGACGGCCGTGACGATCGTGCACACAGCATTCTTGGCCAGGCATTGCAGTCTGTCATCGCCACTCTCACAGTGCATTAGAGAAGCAAGACCGTGGCACAGCGGCGCGTAAACTTCTGAATACCACTTTCGGCACTAGCGGCTGCATCCCCACACGCTGGCTAGTCAACTTCAACTCATCTTCAGATCTCAGAAGGCGCAGTGGACACTATACCAGCCCGAAGCAGATCTAGCGCCGTCTGTATGCTAACCGCCTCCCTCTCGAGCGTGTAGAGGCGCTGCTCAAGCACTTGAATCTGTGGCAGAGTCACGACATTCACTACGGGTTCACACGTTTCAGCTTCGACCATGGCTTGTGGCTCGCTAATGATTGCCACGCCATAGACGAGCCCGGCCTTGATCTGAAGTTGTTGTGCTTGCCAAGCCCCAAATATGTGCGACATTTGGACGCCGTCGGCGCAATGAGACATAATGCGCTTTTCAGTGCTCCCGCGCCTGTCGGGCTGGTCTATTTTGAAAGTGACCAAGGCCGCCGGCGTTTGGAACAGCAGCATGCTAGCAAAGACATCGTCGATGCACATGCTGCGTATCTCTCGCAGGTCAAGCAAAGTATAGTGCTGGAGCCTCGGAAGAACAGGTGCTCATTCGCACAGTGGCTCCCTGTGTCCGCCTTTGGGCATCCTTCCAGATAAAGTCGCTGTCTCAAGGTCTTCGAGCTGTGTATGACAGCTCTCAGTGCTTAAGACGTTGCTGATAAGTGGATCAGGTCAATCATCGAAAGGTCGGGATCACCACGGACTGCTTCCCAGATTCTTGTATTGCACGTGAACATTAAATTGTCGTTGCCATATTAAGCAGGATAGACTGGGCACTCCAAGATCATAAGTTGAACATTCATGGCGGCACAATATTGGGGATAAAGTAATATAATCACTTGCTCTTCGACTCCTTCAGTAAAGCAATGAGCTCACGTTGCTGTTCCACATGCTCCTTCTGTTGAGCCAACTGCTGTTCCATATGCTCCTTCTGTTGAGTCATTTGTTGCTCCATCATTGTACGCTGGTTGTCCTGCTCTGTCTTCTGCTGGGCTAGTTGTCGCTCCATCATCGTGCGTTGAATGTCCTGCTCTGTCTTCTGCTGTACTAGCTGTCGCTCCATCATCGCTCGTTGTTTGTCTTGTTCTTGCCGTTGTGATATAGCTTCAACCTGCTGAATACGTACTGCCTCCAGAAGCTGCTCGCGAAGCCTTTCGTTCTCTTGCTGCAGCATTGCGGTGGACGAAAGCGAGGGCTTCTTGAACCTTGCATCTTCCTGCGATGAATTGCTGATAGTGGATTCCTGGGAGCCATCGACCAGATCCAGTTGAGATGTGAAGGACGCCACCGTGGAACTCCTAAGCTTGGATAGAACGCTTTTGATCCGAGCCAGGTGTTGAGGAAAGAAGACCTCGTAGATGGCACGGGTGATCTTGTATGCGCGTGATGATGTTTTTGATCGCAGGTCGGTGGCGATATCACTGAGATATAATTGATGGCGAAAGAAAGTAAGCTTGTCACCCTCAATTTTCGCAAAGTGACCAAAGACTTTGATCATGGAAGCGTCGTGCGCAATGGAGAAAACCAGGACTTTGCCATCCAGTTCATCTGCAGCAGAAATTTTCCGGTACAGCTGGATCAGAGCACGTACAGCAATACTAGCACTGTGCATAGCCTGCCGTTCTGCAGCGTCCACAGGTCTGTCACTGCCTTTGACTTCGCAGATTAAGAACGGATAGTACATGTTCTCGGGGAATGAGTTGGGACTCGCGCTTGTGTGGCTTAGTTGGAGTTTCTCCCTTTCTTCATTGGTGAAGGCGGAGCCTGCCACTCCTGCAACGAAATCCGGCTTTGGTCGCGGGCCGCACAGGGTGTCGCACTGAGTCCACTCGGCATTCAACGCCTCGCATATGTCGTTCAGTGAGGCGACGCCGTCGATATGGAGCAACTCAGCGGATGGAACAAGGACAGGCATGATGTCTCGGACCACACGAGCCTCATTTCGAAAGCGTATACGATCAAGAATCTTCGCAAGCCTCTGCGGCTCGAAGGTCGGTCCACTAGGATCGCTGTAATCTTTCCCGTAGAGTTCGTCGCACAACTTCTTGCTATCATCGGTGATCGAGGCGCGCTGTTGGTAATCTGTCATGAAAAGTCCAGCCTCTTGCATTTTCTCCTCGTGCTGCCGTGTCCAGGCCGCTGGAGCCTCGCCATCTCGAACGCTTTTACTGTAACTACTGGACGGAGTGCGGGATGGGGTTCGGTTTCTCTTTTTGGTCATTGATTCGTCCATAAGTGTGGTCGACGGCCACTGCGGAAAGTAATCCTCCCAGTGGACCGATGGACCGTATGATAGGGTATTCGCGGTCGAGCTTCCTGACGGAGTGGGTGTCTCTCGGACACGTCTGAGTTTGTGTGTCTTTTCCAAGCCTGACTCAAGATCTTCGTCGTCTCTTCCCTGAAGTTTTCGCTTATGACCGGCTGGTGGTCCTTCACTAGGAGGAGAGGGAAGACGGGGTTTGCATGCTTGTGCAAGCCTGGTGCTGTGCCGTGTTTCTTTGGTGGGAATCCGCTTGCACACTTTCGAACGACTCGGGCGCATACTGTATGGATCAAAAAGAGATTTCAGGGAACAAAGCTCTCCGGTGCTTCGTAGTTGAACAGCACCATTGTTGCGCGGCAGTATTGGTGGATGGAGATGCTGCAAGAAGTGGATGCAAGGATGGAAGGTGTTTCGGCAAGCGCCCAGACTTCCAGCGTATAAGCGGATGGTCACGTGTCTCTATTTCTATCTTCTGATTAATCCGGCGACTGATTCAAGACGACGGCGCAAAATTTACCGACGAACCTCTTCGAGCAGGTGGAGCAGCCGCTGCGCGCCAACTCAAACGAGCAATTCGGGAGTATCTTGCCAATGAGGACTGCTACGCTTCGATGCCGAAGGTGCTATAATCGTTAACATTTGGGCGCACCTCGAGGTCTGGCCTTCGCGTTACTGGAGAACGGGTCCATCGCCACGACGGATCAGCTACATCGCTTTCTCAAGGACTTGAACAAAAGCTGTGCGGAATTCAACTTCAAAAATGTCGGGCGGGGAAAAGAAAATGCCGACAGTAAGATGAGAAAGATGTTGGATTTTTTCCATCGCAATTTGCAGTGCGAGAGGCTCATATTCGCCGGCTGCCATGACACCTGCTACATTCATGATCTCCAGGAAAGCAGGAGATGGAAGATACGGGACAGCGCCTAGTGTTACTCCAAACCACGCCAGCCGAGCAACCTTTCCGCAACTTACGGTTGCCGATCATCCAGCTCGACTCAGTCTTCCGCAAGTCACCGTGGAACACTGACCGAAAGAACATCAAGGTCACGCCGGCTCATCAAGCAGATGTTGCCCAGCCCGCGAAGGCTAATGCATTTTTCGTCACAGGGTCCGCCAACAAAGCTAGAACGCATTTCGTCGCCGACAACAAAGGTTACGGAAGTCGTCACGAATCTCCGGTAATGGAGGAACAAGCATGACCTACGGCTCGGTAGGCACTAGTCAATCGCCTGGAAACATCAGCATCGTTCCGACAAACATCAAGGTTTCGAAAATCATCACCTGCAATGTAGATGATCATCGCCTGGATCCACCAAATGATCGATCATGGAGCCAGGTCTCCCAAGGTACTTACGCCTCAAAGCTGGAGCTAGTGAAGCCTAGGAATCTTTGCAACGAACACTACCTTTCAGGAGCCTGCTTAGGGCCTTCTTGTCAACACGAACACGATCAGGAGCTAAGTGTTGATGAAATCGCAATTCCTCGATATCGTGCACGTACAGCTCGTAGCTCGAGTGATCAATCTTGTCGTAACTATGATTGCTATCTCGGTCACCATTGCCCACATGGAGCCGCTTGTAACAAGGGTGCAAAGGTAAAATCGTCGCACCTTTTAAAGCAATTTGTATGTAAGCCTATGCTCGCAAACGGCGAGACGAGTCTTGCGGGTATGACCTGTACCGCATTGATGTTCGACATGGGGTACTGTAACTTGAGCCAGATTGATCATGTAGCTCTAACCAATGACGATATCGATTACAGGAAGCGATGACTCAGCAGTAAGCCGATATATGCGGCACGGCATATAGTACTCTGTCCTATACAATACAAATCGCGTTGTCCTTCAATTAGCAGCCTCTAAGGTGAGCTTGAGATTGCCAGGATGGCGTTATCTGGCAGTCTGTGTTTCTGCACCGATTGCGGAACTATCCTCGATCGACCAAGAACTGCCGAGCAGAAGAAAATTCTTTGCGACGTGTGCAACACGTCAAATGACAGTAATGGGCACTTCGAATCCTCATTCATCTCCCTACTTACACATCGCCAGATAATTGGCCACCCTCGCAGGTCACTCGATCTCAAGCCGACGCATTCCCATCCACCTTGAGACGTAGGCTGCAGACAACGATCCAGGAAGTGCCGCAAGGAATTGGTGGTGGCACAAGAATACAGGAGACCTGCCCAAGGTGCTTTAACGAGACCATGGAGTTCACCGAGGCTCAACTACGAAGCGCAGATGAAGGCACAACTATCTTCTTCCACTGCATGCAATGCGGACATCGATACAATACAAATAATTAGCCATGAGACGCAAGATCCTAGTAATCTTGGTAGCATGAGCCACGCGATGGATTTCTAGCGTAACATAATCACACGCGCATCAAACATCAACTGAAGAAAGGCAAGCCTTCTTTCAGTATTCAACATGCATATGAAATCCACAGAGGAAGACAGTCGTAGCTGCTAAGACGCCGTTTCACTTCACGGCTTGAATTCAGCCATACATACACGTCGAACTGAGTAACTGATTACAATGCATGTCCATGCGGAAGAACTGCTGGAAAGCAGCGGTACATACGAGTCTAGAAGTGGAGATGAGCTCATACACTTTCGGAATCATGTAGGCTTTACATAGTTCATGGCCAGGGAAGCAACGACAGCCACCACCTGGCCGCTCAAAAGCCATGAGTAATGTACGATGGATGTGGCTTCAGCCCTTGAAAGCCGAAACCCTTATCGAAGTGTCATTTCGATGGCAGTGTAAGGTGTACGCAGTGTCGCCATCATTGTCATAATATTGATATGCCCGGGTTTCGCAATCTGAAACGGTTGGGCGGAGGGAGAGGAGCTCTATAGTAATTACACATCGTCTTGTATCAACGTTACGCAGTTTTCTGCTTCTGAGGACTCGTCATTCTGCCATAACAACGAGAAGGTCTGGATATGCACTTGCGATTTGGTCGGTCAGAGTCCTGTCGTCTGTTACACCAACAGGTGTCCTCCTATACAACACCAAAATGTCTAATTCTCGGTCTTGAGGCTGATATGCCGACGTGGAGCATCACTTTTTCCCTTGCTGCCTACAATTCCCACATTTTCCAGTAACCACAATTGTTTTGTCTGTCTCGTGATGCTTCCCTGTTGTTCCGTATGCCCCACACAGAAGCGCCTTGCCTCTGACAGTGTGACCACAGCCGTTTGAGGTCGTGTGTGCTAAGTATTCGATGCCGCACATGTTGATTCTTGGACGGGGGTTGATCTTTTGAATATGCTGTCAACTTGGTTAGCCCTTGCAATTAATAGCCTGTGGTCCTGTAAACACACATATCGGGGCAGAAGGCTGATCGATTGACAAATCCCTGTCGAATGGTGTATGGAGTGCGTTGGTATGATGCGTTGAATCCACTCATATATGTTCGCACCACAACCACTCAACAGTGCAAGAGATCGTCTGGATTGGTGCGATGACTGGGGCCAAGAAGTGACTTTCTTGGAGAGAGGACGGTTGCGTCGCCTAGCTCGTGCCGTTGGGTTGGGCATTGGCCGGCTGAGAATGCATATGGTCGTTCTAGTAAACAACTTTGATTGACCTACTATCCAGCCCGCTTCCCTCGATCTCCACAGCTCATGTATGGTAACCGAAAATGGGGGCGTGCACGCGCACGACTCTGGCTTAAAAATCTTACAAATGCAAGTATCTCTCATTGTTGTTGCCTTGAAAGCTGCGATCAGCGTATCAAACGGACCGAGAACGACTCGCAACAAATTCTTATGTGTACTCATCGAGTCGACCGAATCCAGATCGTCGAGCGAATGCTTTTATAAAGAACAATTTTAGATGCGGTGATACGACCTAACGTGGTCGAGTCAATGCAGCACGATTATCTGGTCGAACCACATGACTCTGCGGGCAATCAACCTTTGGTGTGACATACGGAGTGGCCGGATCCCACTACCGGGAGAACCAGATCACATGAAAATACGAATAACCCCATGAACGTGTATCTAGAGATGCAGAGCCGAGCCTACACGTCGTACAGAAACTCCTTTCGCGGCCACAGCCTATGCTGGTGTTTCGAAGCTGCTGAGACTATTATGAGCCCCTAAACATTCAATACTGGTAGTTGACCCGTGGTCAGCGAGCCGCACATAATCAGGATTGAAAGCGCATGAACAGAAGTCAATGAAGCAATCTACACTTATTTACATGTATGCAGACGTGAGGACAAGCTCTCATCTTACCCTCGGTTCCTGCTGAGGTCAGATTTCGTCCACTTCTTGTCGCAAAGCATATCGTAACAAGAGGAGCCCATCAAGAGTCTTCATGTCTGCCCAGAAGGAGATCCACATTGCAACCTCCGCTCTCGTTGTCGAACTTGCTACTCTGCTTCGAATAATGTACCAAAGGATCGACGGATTACTTTCATAGAATTTTTGGCATATTTCCACTGCTTGTCAGCCCTCCTCCTGTGCGACATATATCGAATGATGGACCAGCAGTATCGAAACCTTCCCGAACGTCAAAACTTCCTTAGTAGCTTTCCATAGAGTGCAAGATCCTCCGGGAAGCTGGACTCGAATCTTGAGAGGGACGCTTTATCGTGGGTGCCGCATCATCTGCTCGAAGTTGTTCTCCTTCACTGGATTGAAGAGACGGTCATTTTTTTATTATGTGTTCCTTGTGTTTAGAACACCTTCCCTTGCATTTCGTCGTATAGCTGATGTCGGTACAACCCCCTGTATTCACAAACACGCATAGCAATCGTTTTCCGTTGATCTTACATCCACAGCCAGCCGACGTGGTGTAAGCAAGAATCTCGTGGCCGCACATCGTCGGTGATGGTCGACAAGGACGGGAAGGACTATGATCATGTGAATGTTCCTCCGCACACCTCAGCGCTTCTATATTGTGAAAAGAACGAAAGCTATGTGTAAAGATTGAAACGTGTATGTGTTGCAATCATAAAGAGCTGTGCGCGCGGCGCTCGTGCTTATTGCACGAGCTAAGCTAAGCGAGATCCAAGGTGAATGGGAACACGTCCCGTACCTAGTTCTTACATCTTGCATACCAAAAGCTGCAAGCTACTCGTGCACCCGATTCCGCCTCTGACGACAAGCCGAGCCGTTTCCAGCGAGACCTTTCCATAAGACGATCTAGTGACATGCAGGTACGTGTGCGAATGCGGATCTCAGCACTCTTTCGGGTGGCACAGCTTTGCCACCGTCGGTATCTCGAAGGACCGGCCCATGTGCTCCCTTTCCAGAGTCATAATTCGAGACATCACCAAGATCGATGCATTCTCTGGTAGTAAAGATGAATATATCGCATACTTAGAATATCACCTCGATACATTGAGACAACACCAACCTGTGTTCAGCGTCAGCAGCAATACCGTCGTCCAGAGAAACCTCTTCCTCAGTGTCAGTCCTCGATATCTGAGACTGCCTGGCGCCCCTCACATTCGCAGAGCTTGTCTGAAGTCATGCAGCCTCCAGTTCATTCAGTCAGACGTCGCGGCAATGCCAGCAATCACACACGACTTCGATACAGGCCATTTGAGATCATCGAATGGCAACCTGATGCTTCACCGCCGAAGAGTATGTGCAAAGGACGAAAAGCCTACCCATCAACGCCTGACCCGACAGCGTTTGTTCCAAGGATCAAATTGCTCTCGAGCCCAAGCATTGCTAGAAACATGCGATTGTGCGCGAGCTCCTTTTCCATACCAGTAGAATGATATGGAGTCTCGACTGCTTTTGTGAGCTCCCATTGCCACTTCAGCTTTCGGATATCATGCAACACATTCCGATCCGTTGGAAGCATTATCCAAGAAGTCAGATTTGCCGTTTCCTGGCTGAGTAGGACCGAGCTTCTCGAAAAATTCTATTGCTTTGTAGAGAAATGGAACTTCTCGCTCGATTAACTGCTTTGCTCGCTCGTGGGTTTGTAGTGGTATAATTGTCGTAGCTGCTTGTAGTGACAACCTCGCAATAGTTTGGAGGATCGACTTGAGACCACGGTTGTAGCGAATCAAAAGGCCGAAGTGTGATGCCTGGAGATCATCAGGATGGTATTCGCGTCCATGAGATCGTGAACCGGCTTACAAGCTGGGTTTGCGCATGTTCTAGGTTATTCAAGCGTGCTTCCAGAGCATCTATTCGAGCCAGAGTAACTTGACTTTCGACGAAGTTCGAATTCTCCAGCAATCAGCTGAATTCGTTAATTGATGACTGAAATGGTTCGACTTACAAGATCCTCGAAGAACTGTGGAACGAAAGTGGCTCCAAGCTGTGAAGCTGTCATGTTTGATATTTTGATTGTTCTACTCGCAAAGAACGAGGGATCAGCTGGACAGATATCTGTGTGCTCAACATACAAGCACACCCGGGCGATGATCAACAAGCCTGACCCCTAAGACCTGCCGCCCCTGAGTCCCGGTCCATCTCTAGGGTAAGCGGCATCAGACCTTGGAGCACTTTAGCCCGCATGGCGTTCGTGGCTTGAGTGAAATAGTCTCTCAATATCTTGCAACGTCGGGGTAAAGCATGCCTGATCCAGATTACAAAAGTGATTACTGCAGGCCATTGATCTTATACGAAACTTCTTGACTGGAAGACTGACAGGAAGGATGCCACCCAGCATGACCCCTTCGCTGACACATCGCGATGGTTGAGCCTGCCTACGCCTGCGCTTCCATTAAACGTATCAATAAAGACACGATCGTTGAGGCAGGGTACGTTCACATCTTGAGCTCCGTACCTTGATTTAAGTAACATCGTGGATACTTGTTCTCACTAGAATGGCCACCCGCCATATTCTGGGCTGATAATTTTCGAGCACCACATCGCTTCGACAATTCATTCGCATTCTTAGCTTTAGTAAAAGAACAGATATTGCTGAATAAGTCGGCGGGCACGAGCTAACCTTGGTGGACCGTTGGGTAATACAAGTCCTAGCCTCGAGCCCTTCCGATGTGCTTTGTGCCATAGAAATCTTTCACAATGATGCTTGTGCCTCAAGTTCTCCGCCATCACTCTCCGACGACCAAGTGGCGTGACAGTGGGAGTTGCATCAATGGGAAGCCACGTGGGATCTCGATGTTGATAGGCGCACCGAGTGCAGCAGGACCTGTTGCTTGTCCTTCGTTGTTTGATTTTTGACCAACCGCTTTCACGAGCGCCAGAAAGGCTACGTAGCTATCTTCAACATCACAGAACATGTTCATGAGCTCAAAAGCAACGAGCAGGCTACTATGGTCAGCGCCCAATATACCGAGTCGATATGATGTATCAAAAGAGCACATACATATGAACACCATTCCCCGTGACGCCGTCTAACCAGAGGGTGGTCTGAGTACAGCCCTTTGCGATCAGAGCTCGAAATACGTCCTGGACTGTAACACGGCCGCGAGTTCTCAAAAGTCGTCCGACTGTGATTTCGAGAGCTCCATGGCGGAAGTCGACACGTGCCCGGAACGGTGCATCGACCTCTGATGGGACCTGCCGGTAGCTGACAACGACGTTGTCACAATCGAGGTTCAGCTGCCAGATGTCTTCCGGGCTGCAACTCTCGGCGAGTGATATTGTGATGCTCGTGACCTCATAGTCCCATGGCGGCCATTGAAATCCCGGAAATTGAAGGTCGAGCGGCACCAGAAACGGATCGAGCGACGAGCGTGATACCAACCCGCGAGTTGTACAAGTGCGGTCTCCGTTACGGCACAGATCGCAGGTCTCTTCTTCGGTCCTCCTTACGCACGCCAAGAATCGGTCCTGGCAATGATCGCATTTTTGATGATTGAAGGACTAGATAACGGGGAGGTTCGCCATGAGCTGCCGTGGTCTGGGAAGAGATGGGCAAATAGATAACGTTGCTGTAGTTGTTGAGCCGGGGGATTCTGGAACAAGTGGTTTCGGGACTATGATATAGCATTCTTTGGCGGAGATTGCATGCACGTAGCACCTTGAAGAGTAAGTGGAGCCCAGATAGTCCGAAGGCAGCGGGTCCATAACCAGATTGCAGCCGAGATGGCGTGTCGTAATGCCTGGTAATCAGTGCCGCCGTAACGAAAGCACAGTCGGCATCCATGATCTCTTCAGTGTGTTTCGACGCTGATCATCTGATCGGTCTTCATCGGTCGTCACGAATACCAACGGTGTAGCAAGAAAAGAAACCTAGAAAGCAGCAATACCAAGTCATTGATCATTCGAACAACAGGATCTCCTCATCTTCTCCCGCTCCCCATCCCTCCTCGGCTTCCGGCTCCCACAAAAACGATGTCGGCTCGTCCATGTATTGCCCGGAAACGAACTGCAAATACTCGACGAACGGCTGCACCAACCACAAATAATACGCCACCAACTCGGCCACCTCATCCGGCACGAACCGATGGATGACCTTGAACCGGCCACTCGCACTGTACCCTTTGTGATACGTGATCACGAACGCCATCATCTGGTTCTCGATGAATATCCCTCGCTGGGCCTGGGCTTCCGCGGCGTTCTTGTGCTGGATGCTTAACAACTCCGTCGCTCGCGCGGGTGCCCCGGCCGACAAATGCACCAACACCACCAACTGCTCTTTCCACCGACGGACGGCGCGTAAATACTGCTCGATGCCGGGATGGTCCCATTACACATCGTCAAACCCTCGCACCTCCTCGCGGCAATGGTGGATGAACCTCTTCTGCTCCTCCCGCTCCGCGAACATCCGGTTCAACATCCAATCCCGACCATCGACCGCCCATTCGGTCCGGGCATCCTGTGAACAACTCCAACCGGCACTCAACTCGGCGGGGTTATCAAACAATTTCGCCATGCTGATGGCGGGTAACCCGGCGGGCTTCCAATCGGAACTGCTGCTCGCCTCCATCAACAACAAATGCCCTGCCAACCCTTGCTGGACGGTCTCGACTAACCCATGCACGACGCAACGGATATCATCGATTGCAAAACTAACATTGTCAATGCACAACTGCTCGCCCTGCCACGATACTCGACCCTCTGCTTTGGTCGTGAATCGAATGTGTAACCCTTACGTCCGCTGGTGATACAACCGGTCCATTGGGCTGATCCTCCCACCGAACTCCCGCATGGTCATGAATCGCTTGGTCAACTGGTCCACCCCACTGACTACCGATGGCGCCTTCCGCTGTGCATCTTCCTCGCTCTCGCCGTCGTCGATGGCCCGCCGAATGGCCTGCTGTCGATTCAACCATGCCCGATGGACCACCACGGCTCGCATGGTGGTGATGACGGCCGACAATGTTGGGGTATAATTCAACGCGGCCTTCCAATTGCCCTGCTCGTCCAACCCTAACACGGTCAATGCGCTGATGACGCCGCTGTCGAACTCGTCGTCCTGCAATTCGTGGTCGAACATCCGGATCCAAAACACAATGCTCGCCTTCTCTGCTGCCGTCTGTCGCTCGACGGCCTCGGCTCGGCTCTCACCCTCGTCTTTCTGACATGCCCGATACAACCGCTGCAACGCCACGCGCTGGGCGTCGGTCAATCGATATCGGCGCATGTTATCTTGGTCGGCGGTACGCCAAATGTACCGTAACATCCGGACCCATAACTCCATGTACTTCCGCAACGACTGCACCTTCAACTGCCCATAAAACGGCTTCTCGTTGTTCCCCAACCCCAATTCTCTTCGGTTGACCGCCTCCAATGCCACCCGCCCGACATGCTCCACGGTACTGGTCTGGAATGCGTACCGGATCATCCGCCTCGTGGCTTGACATGCTCGTGCTAATGCGGCCTCGGAACGCTTGGGGTATGCGTCGTCCTGGGACTCGTGGATGCTCTCGTCGAATTGGACCTCCTCTCTCGCTGGCCATGTGGTCCGGATCAACTTCTCGACCAGGAACCCGGCTAAATGACGACGCCATCCGACGAAATCCAACCACGGGTTCGCTATACATCGATGCGAATGGCTCTGGATGCGACGCTGGTTATGCTTGGCTGCTCGGGCGACCTTCACACTACTGGACACCCTCTTTGCGATCTCGATGCCGGCTTGCCGACTGACTGGTGTGGTGGGGACATGGTCAATTCGAACGGCGAACAATCGCCGCCATTGACCGTACTCGAAAAATCGCTGACATGAAATACTATCGTTCCAAATACCATTCCGACTATGCTTCTGCTTCTTCTTTGCCCGGCCTCCTCTTCGCTGATGGTTGACCCATTGGTGCTGTACCTTGCAATGCTCCTGCATCTTCTCGATATGGCGACAAACATAACTAAACTCGCGACACTGCAAACCGTTGTGATATATGGGCAATGCTGCAATGGGCACCTCGTCTGCGGACGGATACGTTACGTCCTGATGTGTTTGCGCGACATCCGGCAATGCCTGTGTGGACTGAACGATGGCTATCCGCTGCTGCTTCGAAATGAACGGGTGGTGGTCTTTTATATGTCGGTTCACCTGCTACGGTACTACGGCATATTCGCATTGCTGGCAAATAATAATACCAAAATCGGGTCGGTGCACGAACACATCCTGCCATTGCACCATCTTGCTATATACTCCACTGTAACATCTACGGATGGGGGATATGCCTATGGTGGATCGTGGAGGGCGCCCTGCGGTCGCGGCCGCGGGATGTTCGTGTACCCTCGCGTCCGACCGCTGCCCGCTTCCAACCCTACTTCGACATCACACACCACTTTTTGACGACCGCGCAACATCATGATCGCGATGGAATTTCGCCCCGCTGACGATGGGGTGTATCGATGAAAAAAATCAACAAGTAACATATTTTTCTGGCGAGAGTATTGGACTACGGGAAGGTCAAACAACTTGCCGTTTCTAAAGCAAACAACTTGCCGTAAAATGCACCCTAACCCTAATTTCTACGCCCGATCTGATTGGTCCGTTCAAACAACTTGCCGCAAGTTGTTTGTAGATTTACTGGTAGTAATCCGCTTCAATCGCCCCACTCTTAATAAGATCTGCCCAGATTTTAGTGAGTGAAACAGTTGCTGAAATTCGATGGCGCTCGCGGATAAACGGTACGTGCCTCTCGCTATACGTGCCTCCTGTAGATGCCGTAGAAGAACGCGAGCGAGGATATATTCATCGATCATCGTTGACCTCTACTAGGTCCCGTTTGCATGCGCTCACCTACCTTGATATGGGCAAGGCCAACTGCGGAGAGGAGTATCGTCAGACTCAATAACCGAGCTTCTTACTACCAATTTTACCGCACATGCCCGAAGCCAACGTCTCGAGCCTCCGTCTTCCTTGCCCTGCACCGCCTTCCGCTCAGCCGACAGCAGCTTCAGCACAGCCAGCTGAAGTTTTTTCTCGAGCGACGACCGGGCTCTACGCCTCGCATCAGCCGAGACAGCCGCCACAGCTACCCTCTATTCATGAGCTGATTACTCTGAATGGACAGGCATCACACTGTAGGAATATAAGCCTGCCGTCGCTTTCAGCAGATACAGCCCTCTACCAGTATGCGCATACCGCTAGCGGTCCGACAGCTCCACCATGTCATGAAACGCAGTGGAACAGTCTGGGCCCAGTGTTTTTGCCTCCCGTTCACAGGGTCAACGAAACACTACCACCGTACTTGCATCCTCCCTTGCGACACGAACAGACACCGCAGGTATGTATACATTCTGCCGGATCTACTCGAGAGTTATGATCGCCTCCTTCATATCTGGGTGGAATTATTTTGTGAGCGCACGAAAGCCCGGAGAGCTCCCCTCCCCGTCCCAGCCCGTACCCTTTTGTTAGCTAACAGTGGGTCCTTCCTAGTCTATCCTTTTGTCCCAACAGTCGCGAAGTAGATACGCAGCAAGTTTCTTCAACTCTGAAGAGTACCGCTCTTGGGGACCTCCAAGACCAACAAGCCTTTCGCACCGATTGAATGCTCATTCGGCAGGAGAGGCTGAGTTGACAGCTGTGGAGAAGCAGTGCAAGCAGCACACCTAGTCCGATGAGTGAACGCATCATAGCAATGACTACGCCGACTTCGATGGCATCTGAGGGAGTCGAAAGCGCAGCAAGAAGCGGTGAATAGACAAATGGAAAGCATCTGGTATGGGAGCGCTCCTTGAGAAGGAACGTGCCGCTGGTAAAAGATCCAGGTCGGACAAGCGAAACTCATGGATCAGTGCTGCAAGTGCTACCGCGTTTTCCCGGCATACAGCCGTCTTCTAGGTCGGCAGCGACAAACGAGGACATGATGATTTGCAAGCGAGAAATGCCGCTGATGGCAGCAGCCTTGGCCTTCCGGGTCGTCCACAGAACTGGGGTCAAACAAAGGCCATGAGTTCCCTGCTGTCATCACTGTCGGCTCTCAGACAATCACAGCACAGCCGGGCAATAGCGTCGTGGCGGGCACGAAGACTTTGTTTGTCCGTGGCGTATACAGCTCTACGTGGTTTTCAATGACGCTCACCAATACATCCCGCCGGATCAGCCCGATCACAGAGCTAAGCAAGAATGAGTATCGTAAGGCTGGTAGGTGGCAAACGGGCCAGACACTGTGCGGAGCTTAGATAGCCGGCAGGCCTTGAGCAATTACCACACTAGTGAGGCAATCGTCCTCTGATCATTAGTTGCCACTGCCCGAATCAACTCATCGTGTACCGTGCCGTGTGTCCCGACCCTGGGCCGCCTGATCCGTACGAGATCCTGACACGGTACTCTCGGCCACCACGGGGCTTCATGGATTCCGCTCACCCTGCACTCGACCGAGTGATAAAAGCGACGAATGTAAAGAAGCTCTCAGCCAAAGACCCATGGCCGCCGTGCAAGAAGGAATCGCCCATGCCGCCTCTGCCGTTCTTCAAGAGTCGCATGAAGGCCAAGCTTGCGAACTCAGATCGCTGGACCCATGGATGAGATGTTTTTAAAATTGCGATTGCTGTGTATCGTGTCGAAGGGTCAACGTCGCTGTATCGGTGGGCTGCGGCGATACGCCGTCACTTTCTTCCCAGAACGGAATAAATGGTGATAATCTTTGACGCCCCGCGCTAACCTAAAGGGCTCTATCCATGGTGCACTGCTATATTCCATCCTTGAACTCTTACAAGCCCATCATAAAGGGCTGGTGGTGTCTAGGATGTTGTTTATCCAGACAATCAGATTGCAGCTAGAGTTACGCGCGTTCGTGCAACGCGCCGCGTTCCCAAGCGTCAATATCGGCTCGAGCGGGTCCATACGATGGGAACGCTCTCGAGACGCTTCTGGTAGAAGTAGAAAGCAATATCATGGTACGTGACGTGTAGGCCGCGGTTGCGAGCGCAATGAGGAATCCACCGGCCAATCAGAACAAGTCTATGCAGCTCAACATGGGCGAAGGAAAGTTATCGATTATTGCTCCAATCGTCGCCACACCTCTCGCGGACGGGTTGCGATTGGTCCGTATCATCGTCGCGAAGCCTCAGTCCAAGCAAATGGCCCAGATGCTCATATCGAAGTTGGGCAGAATGCTGGATCGACCAATCTATTACATGCCTTTCTCCCGCAAGGTCCAGCTCGATAGAGCCGACTCGGCGTGCTCTCAAGATCTTTCGGGAGTGTATGACCCGCGGAGGCATCTTGCTACCAGCCTGAACACATTTTGTGGTTCCATCTGATGTGCATTGAGCGACACATCTCGGTACAGGCGGACGTTGGCAATTCTTAGCGTCAGGTGCCGTGTTTCAGTTTCATACACAGGTGTCTTCTCCACGACGATGTTGACGGCACGAGCACAGCTCAACAGGTGGCTTGGGGACCTTGGCAACACGTGACAGAAGTTTGTTGGCGAATGCAAGGGTCGCCGGGGGGGGGGGGGGGGGGAACACCGAATAAGGCAATCAAAACGACAGTTCATCACCTAAACGTGAGGCTCTATTATCCAGCTCACTGAATCGTCCAAATTCACCGTCTGCGGTCTCGATATCTACATCACCGTCGCGCTCAACCTCATCTTGCCACTTCCGGATAAGCCGAATATTCCAGTAAGTGAATACAAGCTTGTTAATGACGCTCTGCGAGAGCCTGTTGCGCTTGAGGTTTTGTAAAAAGCCATCGGTAGTTGGTGTGGTAGCAAGTGAGAGGATGCACAGCTTAGGGCTGGTCTGTTGGTGGCCGAATTGGCTTGTCATCAGGCAATCGGATCCATGTATTGCCAGGTTTGCCAGCTCATATCGTCGGTATTCTCAGCGTTGACGTTGCGGAGCTTCAGATTATAATCTGCATATAGCTGAGCAGCGAATTGATAATTCCCTTGGCAAGACTCGATGAGGTATGGCTGTAGGAGGTTCATCTGTTGATTGGTGACTGGGATCTCAGGCCGCTTAGCCCGCTCCTTGATATGAAGCAGGCAACAGTCATGAGGGACTATACCCGTGCGTCGAAGTCGCTCGTAGAAAGTTTGCCGACTCGCCGGCTTTTGAAAGTGAATGCTCTGCTCCGCTGACTATGGTGTGTCGAGTCCTTAGGAGTGTTCGGCCGTGATTCGGACGTCCACTGGACCTGTAATCCCTATTCGTATAGCTTCAGATGCTCCTTTACCGTGGCGAAAGCCACAAGCTCAGCCCGCAGCTCGCTGCCATGTGTTCGCGGAGTCTGCGCAGCCAAGATTTCATCATGGCCTTTGTAGATTCAATAGTCCCGCGGCATCGTGAGTAGCCGACAAGCTGATGAAGCGGCGCTGTCAGCCGAGGGAAGATGGCGAGCGGAAGGAGGTCCTGAATAGTCAATATTTGGTATGGCGCCGCCAGCGAAGACGTTCCCGCCAATGAGAAAGCGGACCTGCTCCACCGAGTGACCGGGCAATTTCAGACAGAGCACACGCAGGTCTCCAACCCACAAACAGTCTCCGTCATTGTACTCGCCGTCGAAGGCTCCAGTGAAGCCAGGCTCTCGCATAATATACTTGCGCTCCATGAGTCGACGTATGCTTGCAGCACTCTTGCCGATGCTGATTCGGGGGTCTTGACCAGCATCCCGAAGCTGTGTGCGGAGGTACCATGCTGCTGATGGTTGATCAGGATGGATGTGAGTCTCGACGATGCGCTCGACTAGGTAGCCGTTCTGCAGCACGACGGCCATGACGTTGTCAGCACCCAGAGTGCCCAACCCGTCGCCAAGCTTAGTCTTGTCGAGGACCGGGTCGATAATGAGTGCCTTCTTTGTCACGGTGCATGCAACGATGTATTGCCATCTCCCTGTCGAGGGTTCGAATATGCCGTAGACTTCTGGCTCCGAAGGACCGGCGATGGAGTCGAGCTTCGAGACAAGATTCTTGCTAAAGTCGGCTGAGCTCAGGGGTAAGTCCTCTTTGCCCATTGTGAGCAAGGGCAGTTGTGGTATGCTAGCGACGAGCATTCGAGATTTAATGCAAAATTGCGGTTCAAGTTGACTAGGTCGAGATAGATTGCAGAAAACGCTCGAGTTGCGTCGGGAAGGATCATGTTACCGCTCCATGGGCTTCGGTGACCTATTCGGGGATCCAGAGTGCGAGATCCTCGAGTTGGTGGCGTTCACATACGGAAAGGGTAGGTCGGCGACCGATTGGGGAGCTGTTGTCCCGCCTCCCAGCTTTCCACAGTAGCGTGCTTTCGCGTACCGCAGTGGACGACGGAACATTCGGAGAGTCATCCGCTTTCTGGCACATCGGCTACATCGATACTGACGAATGCACTATCACATCCATACCAGTGGATGCTACCGCGGTGGCCAGAGTGTAAATGAAGCACTACTCATCCTCATTGACGAGGCTTAGCAGTCCGCTAACGTCATCACTCGAGAAGCCATCAATCCAAGCAATTCGTCGAAGGGCATTGACGAGCTCACTGGTCGACCTGATGTGAAGTGTCTGTAGCATCCGGACTATGGTCACCCGTCACGAGTCGCTGCCGTCGGAGTCATTACCGAGCTATGCCCGTACGCCAATTTAAACCCATCTATTATGTAACTCAACTTCACTACGGTCAATTCCCGATCACGGCAGGCGCGGAGGAGCTCGCAAGTGCTACGCGCAGCTGCACGCAGAGTGGGAATGCGGCCGCGCCGACTGGCGTCATGGAGGTGTACAAGGTGCTGGTTGTCCCGGCTGCGACGGCTATGGTAGCTGCGGGTGCGTTGTTTTGAGATAGGCTGGTTTAGTAGTAGATAGGCGACGTGGATGTAGTGTGCAGGGCTGGATTGCACTGTCGTGACCATTCTCTATGTGCTGAATCCCTTCTGTCAACCACTGCCAGTCGCCCTATCCTCGCTGGACGGCGCTTCGATATCAGCGGCGGCAGCAGCAGCATCCTTTGCCTGCCTTGCCCGCTCCTTGCCGCTATGATGCACAATGTCGAATGCAGCTCTAGAGCCGTTCTTGACTACATATTCCGCGCCCATGGAGCTTTTCTGGACTTGCAAAGTCGTCGTCTCCAAGCTGTATATACTCTGACTGGACAACGGCTAGGGCCCAAAGGGCATGTTGAGATTGCACCCAATGGCAGTGTCGTTCGTGCTCGAGAGCAACACTCCTATGAGTTTCGGTCGCGTTGGGCGTCTCAAGCTGCATTTCAGCTTGCAAGGAGTTATTAATTGATGCCATCCCGAAATCATTTCGATGTGCGCATAGAGACTAGTGCTACGATCATGCTGAATACAGCGGGGCCAGAGGGATTATCGGAACTCCGGCTGCGCCTCATTTTAAGGATCACGGCGATCATTCTGTTGCTGCAGCACTATACCAGCAAATCCGCATCTCGGTGCTGTGATGCAAGAGATTAGCAAAAAGAAAACACTCCATGAAGCCCGCCTGCTTTTGCTCCACCGAGTCTGTAGGTGGTCATCCATTATCATCGCCAGACAGCACTGTTACTCGGAAGAAGCGATCGAAGTGCGGGGTCCATGGAAAAGCCCAACACGTATCACCGAGCCTTACGGTATATAAGTCCGTCTGACGCTCGCTAGAGTCTCTCAGGTACCGCCCGATTATGCTGTTTTCACACTTTGGTTTACTCTGCGCCAGCGTCTTTGTCTCTGGGAGCTCGGACAGCAATGATACAGCCACACTGATCTACCAGTATGACCCGATCACCTGGGTCGAGAACCTTGCTGTCCGACCCAACGGTAGCATCCTTCCGATCACGACCACATCACCGCGATTGAACCAGCTGGATCCCCGGGCAGGCACATTGCAATTAGTCCACGACTTCTCTGACCATGGCAACGCAATACAAGGTATTACGGCCGTGGGGCACGACAGCTACGCAGTCGATGTCTTGACTTGCAATATCACCGCCCTGACTTGTACTTCTGGTAGCGTCACGACGTGGCTTGTCAGCTTCAGCATTCACCAGCATGGCAGCGCGGACCACACCGTCACCATCACAGAAGTCACTCAGTTCCTTCAGGCAGGCTTCCTGAATGGCATAGCGGCGCTGAATTCCGAGACACTGCTGCTCGCAGATAGCTTTCTCGGTGGCATCTGGTCCCTTGCAATAGCCACTGGAGTTAGATCATTCCTGTTCACCGACTCGAGCATGGCACCGACTGCCGAGATTGGCACTGGCATTAATGGCTTGCGCGTGCGCCCGGGTTTACTTTACTACACCACCTCCGCCCAAGGGACCTTTAACGTCCTGCCCATCGATCCCAGCACCGGTAATAAGACTGGAGAGGCGATTGTCCTCGCATCCGGCCTCGCTGGTCCGGATGACTTTGAGATTAATGATGATACTGGCGAAGCGTATGTGTGTAATGGTGCTTTAAACCAGATACTTCGTATCCCGATCGACGAGCGCAACGTCACGGCGAGCGAGCTTGATGTACTTGCTGAGGTGCCCGGCCCTACATCTGTCAGATGGGGTAGCGAATACTTGGCGCATGGCGGAGAGCGATTACGTCAGAAGCTGGTGTACGTCAGCACTGTGGGCGGATTGGCGCAATACACTACGCAGAATGTCACCTTCGGAGGTGCAGTGTATAGCATAGCACCCTGAGATTGACGATACCACAGCAGTGAAGGACCCAGCAGCGTGAAGAGGTCACATAAGATTCTTGAAGTTATGTGGCTGCGCCGCTGCATATTCTTGCGCAGTGCTCGGTCTTTCGTCTAGAATCATGCTGTGTTTTGCCTCTCCTTCTCCGTTCAGTCGGGTCGAAGCCATTTTGAAACATGCTTGTGGCCTACGTAGGCTCGACCGAGGTAGCCTATACGATTCAAGATGACCTGCAACCTTCTGAACCGCCCGCACAAATGCGAAAGGATTCCTGATACCGACCGCAGCATGAGCGATTCGGCGTTGAAGGATGCTACGCCAAGACTAATTTTGCGAGCACGCCTCTGTAATTGTGGGCCATCCACTTCTCCTTGCCGTCCAATTCGGTGAAGTCGAACGTGCGAATGAGGTGACGGTAGTATTTGGTCTCAGGACCATCCATCTCTGCATAACGGCCGTACAATCTGACACTTCGATGATCATGCGAGACGGAGAAGGCGAGGGTGTCCCGGTGGAGTTCCGTCTCGCGCTTCACCGTCTGAAAGAGCTCCACGACAGCTCTCGCCCCGACGGCCGCACTGTGGGCGTTCTGCCGGTCAGCAATGTCAAGCGCGGCCGCGCCGCATTTGACTTCGCAGGTCAAGACGGGAAAGTACATGTACCAGTTGGCCATAGAGTAGGACTGTTCCAAGATGCTCCCGGTAACAGGCTGCATACGGTCGAGCTGAATTTGCGTGAAGGCCTTCCGGCGGAAACCGACTGCGGAGTCCGGCTGTGGTCTCGTCTCGGTGACCGAGATGCATTTGCTCCAGCCTTCATTCACGGTCTCCACCAGACATTGAAGAGCGGGAGCACGAAGAGCCAAAACCTGAGCTGATGGAACGATTAGTCGTGTGATGTCTTGGATGATCTTAGCTTCATTCCTGTCTTCCACCATCTTGCACGTTTCATCGAGTATGTCGTCATCGAACAAGGTGTCTCTTGGACGGCTCTGTTGTTCAGAAAGCAGCTTTTGGCAGAGAATCTTAGTGGAATCTAGAATGCCAAGCTTTGACTTTCCCATGTGGACGTGCTTCTTCTCCAGGAGAAGTCTGTATTCCGGCCTGTTGTACCCAGCGTTCTTTTGCTCTCGCGATATCTGCCCGCTCTGGCCGTCCGAGCTGGGCGTAGCGGAGTCTACATTCGAGTTCTTTCTGCTTCTGGAAGATACCGACCTCTTTCGAGCAAGGATGTGTTGCATGTCTCCCATCGCCTCAGACTTGGACCCGGGCCACCGTTCGTGGCGACCCCAATATGCAATGAGATGGGATCGACCCTCGCTTCCGTCGACGAACGTGCCAGGCGTGGTCGAGCGCTGTGCTTTGAGTACTCGCTGTCGCTTGCGAGGCTTCCCAACACAATTGTCTTCTGCCGCGTGGTCGATCTGCTCCCTCGCTCGCTTTCGGGTGGAGCAAGTGCTACGCTTTTGGAATTTCTTGCGTTGCTCGGGGGATGTGTTGGGCGGCAGTAAATTCAGAGATTGTCGCCCACTGGAACAATAGCCAGCCGTTTCACCGCTACTAGGCGTTGCTGAGCGGTTCTGGGGCGATTCAGCACCTCGCTCGGGCCTTCAGAAAAGGCACTCGACGCCTTGCTGTGTCAGACGTGGTGAATGACTGTGAATTCCAAGACCAAGAAAGCGACGTATGCCGCTAAGAAACCTGCACCAATATAGCGGGCCCAAGCGCTTCCGAACCAAACCGTCAGATTCATGACCACCGCTGAGCCGAACATGACGCCAATCTCGGCGGGCTTTACCGACCCCTGATTGTAATTCCCATCAGTCGATACCCAGAGCACGCCCACGCATAACGTCAACAAGAAAATATTGCTGCCTACGGTATTGGCAACCATAATTCCCATCTGGCCTCTGTAGCCGCTGACGACAGCCATGAACTTTTCCGGCACCGTCGTGGCGAGCGAGAGAATGACGACACCAAACACGATGTCCGACATGCCTGACTCGTTGACCAGAGTCGAGGCGGCGTGGGAGAGTACGTAGGCGCTGAGGATGACGGCGAGAATGCCGACTATCAGAAGAGCTAGATGGTACGTGAGGCTATGGTCGTTGGAGCCAGCGGAGTTGTCAGAGACGTCAGTATCTTTTCGTGCCAAAGATGAGGTTCTGCCAGGATCATATGGTGCCGGCGTTCTTACAGTGTCTACGCCCTCAGACACTGGCAGTGGTTCGATGGCGTCTGCGGTGATTTTCTTGTTGCCGTGTTGCTCTTCGTCAGCCGCACCGTTCTCTTTCAGCGGGTGCTCGGTCCCGCGAACCTCACGTGTCGGCGCATCCTCCCGCCGAGGAGTATCGTCGTCGTCTTCATTGTCGCTGCTTTCGCTGTCGGACGCCTCCGGTGCTGTGATGAGTCCCTTATAGATGGTCCATGCAATGGAAACGACATAGATAGCGAAGACTGCGATGGCTATTATTCCAACGACCCTCCACTTGATCGCATGTGCGAAGCCGGTAAGGCTGGCGATGAGTGTGGTCAGGACGAGCAGCAGACCGGAGTAGATCTTCCAGCTTCTGTCAAACATCTTGCCATTGCCGTTGCGGTGGAACAGCAGACCGAGAGAGAAGGCACCGAGGATGTTCGAGATGGTAGACCCGACGATATTGCCTAGGGCAAGCGAAGAGCGGTGGCGAGCAATGGAGATGGCGACGACGGCGAGCTGGAGACACAGTCAACACGCCGTGCACAGAGCAGAATACCTTCAGCCTTCTTCACAAGCTCACCTCCTCCCATTCTGCCCCCGCCGTCAACAGCGCAATGACTCCTTGCGGGATGCCCGTGCGATTGGCTACGATGGTGGTATGGTCGATGAACTTGTCGGCGCCAAACTCGAGCACGAAGAGCGCACAAACAAAAGACGCGACGCTGTACGCGATAAGCTCGCCGTCGACCATGCTGTGCTGGTGCAGTGTCGCGTCTGCTTCACCGTCCACCGTCCACTGGCACGTTATATTCTCAGATTGGCAAGAGAATCCCCAAATGTTGTACGCACGCTTGAGGTTAGAGTGAGAAGGACTAGGAAACGCAGCGAGAGGGCTGACGCGGACGTCGTCACTGTGCTGTTCTACGGTATCTAAAGCAACTCACTAGCTAGCTGACCCATCAGGACCAAGCTTGACCTTCGCGCGCAAACTCATCTTCATGAAGATCATTTGTGTTGAGTCGATGTTGCCAGTCAAATGCATCGCCTCAAGTACAGTCTTACTTCGAAGTCTCTCAATATGCTCTCCAGCCTTGCTTTCCTCGGCGCTCTCGCCTTTCCATCGATACTTGCCAAGAATAGTCTTCTTATAGATATGACAATCTTCACACCACCGGCATATTACTCCAACGAGTCCTTAGCTACATCGTATATCACTCCGACCCGTACAATCATCGCGCTTACGACAGAAGTGTTGTGTTTGTGGGCCTGACCAGCTGCAACGCCGATGGCGCCAACAAGGTATTGCGAAATAACCGTAAAGCTTCCACCAAAGAGCAAGATTTTCTGTCGACCGGGATGTAGCATACATCGACAAGAGTGGTGATCAAGTAGATAGAGTAGATAAGAAACGAAGTGCTGGTCGGGCTGGGAGAATTGAAGAAGACAACACTTAACAAGCCTATTAGCATTGCACGCCTTCACAATCGTAAGGCGAAGCACATATACCAAAATACAAGATGAAATTGATTCCGGTCGATGCTTGCATCATCTGCATGAGAACACCAAAAAGGTGCAACGAATATTGGAGGCCTACGGCGAACGTCTCCCTTGAAGTAAGCCGCCTAGGAACGCAACATACGACGTCTGTGGCATTATTGATATGCTCATACTCGTGATAGGTAATGATCTCAGTAAGCTCGGTCTGGCGCGATCACAAGCAAGAAAAGCCCACATGACACAGGCCTGAATCAGTCTGCATCATGTTGACCACGAGGAAGATGTGCTTGGCGGATCGTACGCAGTCTTCAACACTCGACCTATCCCGGAGATCCTAATCGATTACTGTGTTGGGGACGTGAGAATTTGGCCGATGCTCTCAGCCGTCTATGAGGAGCGACTCAGTAACCGCTGGTCAGAAAAGGTACGTATCGAAACGGAGAAGAGATTAGTAAATTCGAGAAGTCCAGAGTACAAGCCCCAAGGAAAGCACCAGATATTCGGTCCCAATTTCCTTCAAGCGTCCTGCTCCTGCCTCGCCCTTTTCGATGGCACACACGGTGGGGCATGGAGTAGATGACCACGGGTCTTCCGCACATAGGAGGCATATAATCCACCAGCGGTGTAAGTCGCAGCCGCGCTGATAATTACCGGCCAACGGAATTGATCTGGCCTCGAAAAGATGATAGTCGTCACATACGCTAGCAATTCGAAGAGGTTCTGAAACGCGGCCTCGACCATGGAGAATTTTCCGCGGCTGTCGGAATCCACCGCCTGTAACGTGGTCAGTCCGACTCCTGCGCAAATATAAGCTCAAACATACGTCTTGTACAATATTCTGCGCGGAGAGATCATATCCCCACAGTCCCACCCTGCTAAGAGCGACGCTTACTGCGAGTCCCGTGGCCGCAGCGATACTGTCCGCATTCTTGTCATATAGCTGGGCTAAGAACCAACTGACCCCAGCGGTTAGCCAGCACATCTGCCAGCAGATGCTCCAAATTCCAGTCCGAACAATTCCTATCCGGCCCATCGAGCGTGGCGCTATCCAGGTGGCACTGAGTTCGAGGACAGTGCTGACGGTGCGGGCTACACCGACATATAGCGAGGTACACCCGACAGCTATCAGGTATGTTATCATCTGGCCCGAGAAGGATAGAACCGTGAAGTATAGGAGGGACAAAGCGAATGAGGGCACAAAGATCCTATGCCGAAAGTAAAGTGGTAGTGACTGAAGAGGTAGAAGCCGGAATGTCCATGATCTCAATAAGGAGATCATGGGCCGTTCTGCAGCTCTAAGTACGGAACTCTCATTGTCCAGGGCGCGTGGAGTTACGTCCGTTGTGTTCGTGATGCGCCGTAGGGACGGAAATCTGTTGTAGACCTTTGATCTTGTTAATAGGATCGACGTCGGCTGCATCTTTGCAAACTGACCTTGGAAATGCAGAAATATTCGATAGTGACCGAAGCTAGGCTCATAGCAAGCGTTGCCCACACAGCAATCGAAATCGACGGTATTGCGATAAGAGAAACTGCAAGAGGTCCCACGAGCTTGCAAAAAAGGTCGATTCTGCGCATTCTAGCATTGACCGCTTGCTGAAATCAGGTACCGCTTGAAGTATCGATGACTAGTGTACTTACTTCTCCGAGCGGGCTCATTGCCTTCGGTAATCAGAACGACCTATACGTCAATGGTCAGCCTTGATGCCGACGTTGGCTGTTACTTCAGAACATACCCAGCCTCTCTCTACCGCTACAAGGTTCATCACAGAGCAGACTTTTTCAACGCAGGCCAGAAGGATGACAAGGGCAAATAGACCCTGGCGTAACGATCCATTCCTCGATAGCAGGCGTTGCTCTTCCAAAATCAAAAACAACCCGCAGCTTGCGGCAACAGCGATGCGCTGACCAATGATCGACGTCCGAACGACAATAATACGGCTGCCTTGGTCGATCCAGGTCCCTACTGCCTGTCCGAAAAGGATCGCAGCGGCGCTGCGAGATAGTGCGTAAATGGATAGGGGTAGAAGTGTGCCTGGGAATATAGAGGCGAGGAAGAGGACAGCGCCGAACTCAAAGAGCCGGGAGTTCCAAGTAGACAGGAAATGTGATGTGTAGAGGTTGAGAAGCGTCGAGGTGGGTATCATTTGTCGGTCATCATCGGTTGTAGTCTCTTGGGCGGTGGCCTCGTCAACACGGTTGCCGTCAGCATATCTACCTTCAGCAGCTGGAAAGTTGGACGCCTCACATGGCTCTGTGATTGCAGCCGTATTTGCTGCAACTCAATGTGATGAGTGCTGGTTATGTCTTGCTCTGGGATGCCGTCTTCTCGCGAAATATGAGCGCACGCCTCGAGTGACTCCGTCTCAAATCGTCGGTCCGTATCTGCCATCCCTGGACTCAGTGGAAGCTATTCCAGAAAAACGCCAATCTATATAGATACGAGTCAGTCCCTAGTATCTAACATCCTTGCGTCTGATCGCAGAGTGCGGCATCGAGCGTCATTATTGTCTTGGCACTGCGTCATGCCGACCCGAGACCTGTAGACTTCCGTCGGCTCGGTTCGCAAGTGGCGTTGTACGGCGTTGAAGTTCTACGCATTTCACAACAAGCCATGCTTTCCGTGATTTTGGTGGGAAGACCGGAGCAGCCGAGATGCATCCCGCATGCGGCGCTGCACGTGGGCCTTGAAGGCGAGTCGCTCTGACGTCTTGCGATAGGAAATCCCACTTGAAAACAGGAGAAGCGCCCTAGTCCAGACACAGAGAGAGCACAGCAGCGAAAGCAGTACACTTTCTTCTTCGCTCTCCTCTCTGAGCAGATAGTGTCGTGTCCCATTTTGGGTGGGCTGGTCTCTGCGGTGGAAGCTGACAAGAATGCCATGACGTTTCGTCGAGAGGGATATTGCATCTTTGTCAGAGGGCGTGTTACAGAGTTCCGTTACATATGTTTGTGCGGCAAAGGGTATGCTCTACAGCAGAATGCCACCTTACCCCTGTAGCAGAGCGAGCAAGCAGAATGCGCGTTACGCATGAAAGCCAAGCGTAGGATATAATTGTCAAATAATGGCATCCCTAATCACTTGACACAGGTAATAACCAGGTTTGTCGGACAACACTATTTACAATTTTGTAAGCCGCCCAAAGATTTCGTTCTCCCCTCATTACCTTCTCTATACTCTGTTCATGGCATCAAACACAAGCCCTGCCCATGACGCGGTCAATGTGGCGGTATCGTCACTTCTCCGATTCCATCGTCTGCTACTTCATTCCGCTGTCAGGTTCAACAATCTCACTGCCAGCGTTATATGGAATTTGCAGTGGTCTTAACCCTAGCCGCATCTCCGAAGTGAACACGGTAATATCATGCTGAACCCTTCCCGCACTACCAGCCATAGGTCTCTTCAAAGAAGCCAATGGCGGCAGTCTTGTTTTTCGATGCGAGTCGAGAAACAATCCGTCTTGCCTCGTCTGCCATACTCCGCGGGCCACTGACCACTACAGCTGTGCCACTGCCTGCGTTCGATTGAAGAGAGAGCTCGCTCTCAAGAATAGCCCGCAAATCCAGCCTTCTGCCCTCTACGATTTCCGCATCCACGTTCGCAACTGACTCGCCTCCTGAGATCTGACTAATTGCATTAACGAGATTCGGTCCCCTGACGCCCCAGTAGAGCTTTTTATGCCCGACGTGCTCGGCGAGGAGGGGAAGCACTGCCGTGATTCCAACTCCTCCAACAATGCAGACAAGATTAGGATATGAAGCCAGGCAACCGAAGCCGTGCGTGTTGAACACGCTTCGACCATAGGATGATTCCACAAGCACGGGCAGCTGCTTTTGATGTCGTAACAGAGCGGTAAGGCCACTTCGGGCGCGAATGAAAAACGTCAGGCCGGTCTCGTGACGGTGGTTTGCGGTTGGCGGAGGCTCGTATACTGCTGGCTGCGAATGTTGTGCTGGTGCTTTTTCTAAATCCATAGTGTATTGTTGTGGGGGAAGCCGAGGATCTTGATCGAGAAGGCCCGCAGCTACGGAAAACGGATGGTTCTCCCAGAAGCGCCACGTCAATGACGGAAAGTAGAGGTAGACTTGGCCCGATGCAAACACACCGGGAACTTCCAGTCTGATATAATCTTCATCAACGACCGTGATGTGCCCCTTACGCACGCCGTTCTTGACCATCCTGACTATTCTCATCAACCTATCAAATGCCCAGAACGCGAAGGCAATGTAGATCCACACTTCATAGCCCCACTGATGATCAAATCGAAGGTATATGTGTAGGTAGCACCCAGTAAGCGCCAAGAGGGAGAGCATAATATGCCCGCTTAAGAACAGCTCGTAGAGCTTTTTTCTCACAGGAAGGATGGGCGTCGGGACTAACAATGCCATCACCAGGGTCGCGACGATTCCCCAATACCAATAAGGCACCTTGGACTCGCTGGAGTAATCATATCCGGCGTCCGATGTGTATATCTGGAGGTAGATTGCCGAATGGAGGCATGCTTGGAGGAGGCTAATGAAAGCAACCCAGCGGTGTAGCAAGAGGAAAGTGGAGTGAGACCAGTTAGTGATCCATAGCAGAATGTTGTTCCGGCCAGCAAACAGAATAGAAGTCGCAATATTGGCAAAACTTAGGACTCCAAGACGATTGGCCACATACGTGCAGATCTCGATTCCTTCAGTAGCATACCAGCTGTTTGGCTGCTTGGAATGATGATTGACGGCTGATAGAATAACGTTGATCGCAAGAAGATATGCGATGAATAGTGCTTGACCCCTGGTAGGCACAATAATGGTCTCGAGTACAGGTTCTCGGTGATGGGATCCCCACGTAGAAGGATAAATGAAGCTAGCACCCAAACGCGTCGACAGTCGTGTTGGAACGGGTGCAAATCGCAGAAGAGAGCAGCATATTGGGACGAAAGCCGCAGTGAAAATAAGGACTAGCCTAAGAATTCAATCAGTCGTTGCTCATCGCTTACTTCGCAAGCACTATCGACCCACCCGTATTGCTCGTGTTGAACCTCGGACTTGGTGAAAGAGGACTCGGCGTTGTAGAGGCCCCGGTATGTTGCTTCATCCACTTGGCTTGGGCTTACGAGTGTTGTGTCGGATGGTCTTATACTTTTAGGTGGGTCTTCGATACTTGCCAGTGTCTCCTGATACGACTCCTTAGGTTGAGGCTGCCGAGCATGCCGCCCCGCGACATTTTGTTCCCAGAACTTCTCGAGCCTCCAGATCTTTATATCGTTGCAGTGGACGAACATGCAGTAAGCAAGAGTTTGTAGGTAGGCGCTGTTGTTAACGTAGCATTCCGGCGGAGGCTGGTCCGTACCCTGAGACAGTACGGATGTTCCGCTCAACCCACTGGTACTATTCCCACAATCTAAAGGATTGGTGATTGCATCTCGGCAAGCATATGCGCATGTTATTATATCCATGTTGGTGCCGTATCCAATGAGTCCATGTCCATCTCGACCAGTGCTCACGATCGCAACTGTAGGAGATACGCTCACCAGGAGCAGCGAGGAGAGAAGAGTACATTTAGCGAAAGGCAAGTACATATTGAGTCTGTGTTGATGATTATCGACAAGATTGCCCTGATGCGTTGCGCATCTGAGGAGCGTCCAAAACAAAGCTGGAGCAAAGTTTACATAGGACCTTTGCAATGATAAGAGTCCGACAAGAGAAGGGAAGCTGACAGAGATAAGGTGAATCTACATAATGTGTGGAGTACTACGCCTCGGACTTCTTTCTCCCGAAGTCGCTGCTCGTCAAGACCCTAACACCCATTTGACATCGAAGTTTTGTATAGGTCTCTCTCTACAATACTAGTACTTAAATCGGTAACCTGAAACAAACATATTTCATCAATGAATTGTTACATAATTAATTATTACAGTGCAAAATGTGCCACCGGTATGACGCATATTGCTACTTGCATTATCCATCGATTTGTTATGCAAGTAACTGTGGCCGCTGTCCATTGCGCTTTTCGACGGTGCCTGCACCGAGATTGGCGATTATCGTCAATGCAGCCATGGATGTCGCAATTGTGCCTTTCCTTCTATCGATAGCAGTCCTCACTTGCGCCGGGTTAATGGTTATGTACTTGCCTTCAGCTGACTTCACGTCAACACAAATTGGCACTGAGAGTGTAGCGCTCGCCGTGCTGGCGGCGTCGGCAGGCGGGCGCCTGGCTCAGCTGGCAGGATATCATTTCGGTGACAGGAATTGTATTATTCCTCGTGTTCTTCCAAGATAATTCATCGTCCCTGCGAGGAGTCTCGTGGGCGGAACCATAATGAGCTCAGTAGGCCAAGGCGCCTTTGATCTTTGCGCACAGCTTCATTGTAAAGGAGCTAATAACATTGCACCAGGCTTGAAGGAAGATTTGCTGAGCCACTCCGCAACAGGCTGTTGGACCCAATGCTCGCGAGGCATTCTCATCTGTCGAACCGCCTGACAGAAAGGCGTTGAACTCGTCTCCTAGGCGTCGAACATCGTTTTCTTTTGCCCTAAGCAATTCGGGTGGCCAGCTTTGACCCCGATCAGTGCTGTTACGATGGCGAGCTCCGCCTCTGCACGTTACGTGGTCTTGAAAAGAGGACACTTCCTCTACCTGTAAGCCGTGAAACTGGTGGCAGACGGTGAGAGTGCGCAGCATAGGGAGACGGAGAGAGTGACAGAGCAGATCGTCTCGAGCTCCGACGATGACAAGCTGTTCACGGATCTAGCTCTATGATCCAGACATCTTTCAGCCGACTATTGTCTTCTGCAAGTCCACCATGTACAACTATTGCCCCCTTACCCTCAATGCCATTCATAACATCTGCATCGAACCAGCCTCTAGGCTGTGGCCATTCACCCGCAGCTTCCACTTTATTCCAAGATTCAGCTGCCACATCATATGCCCAAACATTTCCAAGCATCTTCCCAGCCCCTGCATGTCCATGTGCGCTTGGGTCGTGCTCACCAAAAAGCGTAACGAGGAAGTGTTTGTGGTTCAGTTGGAGGGCAAGCAGAGTACCAACACTGCGAGCTTCTGGACCATTTTCACCATCCGCAGGGTATGTCACGGTAGACCATGAATCTTGTGAAGGGTCATACACATCGAGATTGCCACCTTGCTCTTGTTCCCCATCAAAGCCGTTCATGCGGTAAAGCTTACCCGTGCAGTACGCGATCGATGTACCTCCTCGGGGTGGGTCTGGCGCAGCAGCCAGACTTTTCCAAGACTTCGTGTTGACATCGAAAGACCACAGATCGGAGAGTCGACCGCTTTCTGGACATCCAGCGTGAACGTAAATCGTACTGGCTCCGTCATTCGTCATTGCGTGATAGCTTCGAGCCGCAGGAAACGGTGCTGTGCCATCGGCAGGAGATATCAGAGACCATTGAGCGGTGGACGGCTTGTAACTCCATAAGTGTCCCTTTTCTGCTATAGGCGCCATGGCCACTCCACCGCGGCCAGAAAAGAAATAAATGATGTCGCTGAGCACAGTGCTTGCTGAGCCAACACGAGGAATTGGAGCTTCCCCTTGAGCGGAAATTGTTCGAACGCAAGCAGATGCTGCCGCTAACAAGTAAGCAACATGTGGTTATACACAACACACGCCGTTCCGTACCTTTTGAGAGCTCCACCACATCGAGTCTATTGTCAACTGGCTGTCGGGGCTGCACTTCACCGCCAAAGATCCAAACTTTATTGGCAACCACAGAGATTGTCTGCGAGGAGCGCTGGAGGCGAGCCGTCGAAGCTAGGCATGTCCATTCCGCAGCAATTATAGACATCTTTGTTCCGGATGCTGATACTTAGTAACTCAAATTGAAGATGAAAACGAAAACGAAAACTTCACGAAATCCACGTGCTACGCTGAAGGGCTGTCAGGTGACTAAATAACCGCTCAAGATGCATCACGCCTGGCTCACGATGCCTTCTCTTCAAGCCCATTTCAGCGTTCTACACACATCTCTAACTTGTATACATCGTGCAAGACTTATCCAATCGCCATGTTTTAAGTCATATGGACGCGCCACAGCCTAAGATTACACTGTCGTTACCGTGCTATGATTCGCAAAAGATATGTGTGTGGCTTGGCGCTACAGGGTCCCTCGCTTTTACAGCAGATTACCTTATCGCAGTCGCGTACTGAGTCAGAGTGGTATAATCTGTCTTTCCACAAAGATGGGTATTAAGATTCGTGTTGCCACTCGCACTCTTCATCTGGACGTATTGCTCTGATCAAACATGACGTCCCACCCACCTGGCCAATGCTCCTTCAGCGCGATAAGCATGAAGGCGAAGTTCAGGGGACGGTTTACCAGATTGGCAACAGTGCGTAAACTACCAGTCGCTCCTATCAGCCTGAACCAGGACCGACTTTTGCAGATAACGCATACGTTGTATACCCGGAAGACAAGAGCACCGAAAGCGGCATTATCCTCTTCCCAGATTTCATGGGCTATGAGCTTACCAACGCAAAGCTGTGAGAATAACGTCAGATCAGTCATCGGTTGCTGCCAGCACTGACACATTCCCAACAGCATCGCGAACCAATTTGCAGCGCGATAATTATCTAAGCGAGTGTCAATCTCAATAACCAAATGCGCGGTATCTCCATATCAATAGGCTCGGACGAAATTCCCTAGTGGCCAGACTGCGCTGTGCCTACGCCGGGCAGAACGCGTTACCCTCGATTTATTCTTAGCGAAGCAATTCATCGCGCAACCAGCCTGCTGGCGAACTCGCACGTGATCTTTAGATGCTTGTGACAGTAAAAACATGCGAATTCCTTAAGACTACGATTGAGATTGATCTGAACTCTACGAAGCCCCGTCACTCCTACAGCAGTCTGGTTTTCTGCATTGCCCTTCATTACATCCGCGCTACTGGGGCTCGCCATGGTTCTGACGAACTTCCACCTTCCTCAACCTGCGGCCAGCTCATTTGTGCTGCTTCATCCTCTCCCTCTCCCTCTAGTGCCAGCGCGTCGGCTCCTATACCATTCCCATGTTTTCGAACACACTTCTTCTTCATGCGTGTCTTGGCAGATCCGTACCAGCCACGCTCCCCCCGACACGAAGGACTTAAGTACGACTACCTTGCTTAAATAGGCCCCTATTGTAGTTCACCTATACAATTCCCATTCTCTCGTAAGGCTATCTAATATCTGTGCGACGGACGCACGCTGTGCCCCCAAAGGCAGATCACGTGCACCCTGAGTGAGCAACATGCTGCCGTTAAGAACAGTAGACGGCCTTGGTGGAGGCCTGCCAAACTGTGATACCTTTATAAGATACTGTTGGGCCAGCAAGATAATAAGTACACACTCTAAGCTACAGGTAGGTCGCCAACGCTTCGAGCACCACCTAGCTCAGTCAGTAAAACTTGCTGTACGCCTACACCGGAGATCGCACGGCTGGCTTTAACGAGTGTATGGTACTTAACAGCTAGACTGCTAACGTTCTTAGGGACCTTTACACGGGCAGCCCTCCCGTACACTTCCTTCAAGATAGATTCAAACCTCAAATGACTCCTTGGATCGACGACATGATCGTTATGTTAATCTACTGCTGGGGGCTAGGAGTTCGCTTCGTCTTTTCCGCGACGTAAGTGCAACCTACTGCGCCCGCAAAGGGCCATTTCTGACCAGTTCCAGTTTTCACACTCTGTAGATATCTTGACTTCACATGAAGCGACACATTTCTGGAAAGAAGTACAGTGCGTTTACAAGCTACGATTGCAAAGCATCATGGTCTTACGGCTTCGCTCTTGCGAAACTGATCGTTCTGGTCCCGATGTCGAACACGCTATACCACCTCCGCAAAAAGACCGTTCCAAGCACAGCGAACGGGCCACCAGGAGGGGGGTAATTTTCACCGAAGAATGCACTTATGCAAGAGTTCCCATGACCGAGGATGTAGTCTTCAGCACCAATACTGAAGTTGCGGTCGGCGAGCGTAAAGCTCACATCTGGTAAGTGCTTTCGTAGCGAGCAGTCAATGGAATAACGTCCGTTTGAACGGCGGACGGCGCCCATATGTTCGTTACTTCGAAGCGTCAGCGTGGCCTTCTCGTCGAAGCATAGATAACGTACATGAGTAAGGCGAGAGTCGTCGGAAGAACGAGCATAGAGGCACCTGTGTCGATAGCAGCCCCGATATCAACGAGCTGGATTGTCCAACTGCCGAACGCGATAGACGTCAAGGTCGTTTCCCAAGTAGGTTTATCACGAAGGGGAAGTGTAGCAAGCTGTCCGGTGTAGTGATGGGGATTAGTGCCTCCGAAGATGACTTCGCTTTCATCACCTTCAACGAAAATGCTGCTAAAGTAGAGGGCGAAAATCGGCTTGGTCAAACCCTGGCCGATCATGTTGTAGAACGGCGGTGTTACGAGATCGACGGCTGCGGCGCTGAAGCCTAATCCCAGGATGCCGTCCATCTCCCAGTGAGCCGGACCATGTCCTATCTCTTGAGTAGCTTCTGCAAAGCTTTGGTTCGCGATGGAGAAGGCGCCGACTCCGATCGTGTCCTGAGACATGAAACCAGAGATCCCGTCTCCCTCAGCACCGTAGGATATCTCGAAGCGAGAGCCATTTTTGCTGTAGGAGTTTGATAGTGAGGAGTTATATTGTTGATGTAAGCGGCAAGTGTTCGTTGGACACTTTGAGCTCGTCGCCCACATGTTCGAGCTGCCCGTGTCGAGACCAATCTTGAATATTTGAGGCGGTGTACCTATTGAAACTTGCGCAGAATCTGTGGGAATCAGTCTCCCTCGAGAACAGCGTGCACCCGGGCAGAACTGACATTGTTCGTTATGGTGGTTGAGAAGAGGGAGTCGGTAGCCATTCCTGGTCTCGGGTTGGGAAACGGATAGAGATTCACGGGCAGAGGGGACAATCTAAAAGACTTTAGAATGCTATATCCACAAGCCTTTGCAACCTTCTTACCCAGCTTTGTGTCGTCTGCGGCAAGCGCAAGAGATGTAATCCACCGACACCTAAGATGAGGCAGATTACCAACTTGATCAACATGCTCTTCTCCATAGCGAAGTTCCCCCTCGCCAGCTCTTTCGATTCACCGAGAGGCCAAACCTGCGGTGCGTCGTACGTGACGACCGAGTCTGATGAGTGGGAAAAATTGTGCGTAGCGGTGCGGTTGGTCGAAGTGTGGAGGTGGCAGTCCTCCGGCTCAACTTCGGCAACGACCCACCGACGCGAGTTGACGCGACTTCCTCACCCTGCTTCTCCCCTCCACCTCCCCCCCCACCACCACCATGGACGATGACATCGCCGACATCCTCGCCTCCGTCTCCGCCCTCGACCAGTCAGGTAAACAGCTAGAGACACAAGACACTGAAGTCGGAGATGATCGGCTGGCTGAATGAAGGGGTGTGCCGTTGGCACAAGGAGGTGCCGTGTTCTAGTTGAGAAGAGCAGAGTGAAGACGGTGAAGGCGGACCTGGGGAGGAGAAATGAGGGAGAGATGACGAACCGCGTTGGCCCAGACATCAAATGTCGAATGTGCTGGAGTGTACACCATCTTGAATCACTTTATTGGCCGCTATGCTGCGAGAGGGTATAGTAAATTACGTCCTCCACGGTCCAGGCATGCTTTCCAGTTTTGTTCTATCGCAGAAATTGCGAAAGCTCGCACCTCCACGTCGTTGCACTCAAATCTCTGATGGCTCAGAGCTTAGAGATCTGTCCAGTGTACTTCCTCCACAGCTTCTACGCTAGCTCTCCTTTGTTGCTGCTCTCGCCTCGTCTTTGCTGCAATAGCCGCTTACAAGCCGTCCTCAAACAGTCCTTTGATGCCCGTCGACGTGTGGCCATCAGCTTGTGTATTCATCTCTAAGCGCGTAGCTGCGCGTTTCTTTCTCCGCTTGTAGTACTATACTCGCCGACGCTTGGGATCAAGATGTTGTGCTAGGTTGGAACCTCACACTGGCCTGCAGGCTATAGAAAAGAATACAGTGACAAATATATATTAGCCGCCTAAGCTGTAAACGCCCGACCAGCACGATTTTGTGCCGGCACGTGTTATCCGCTTTGTCTTTGAGCGATCGTCGTCCGCGTGCACGGTGCTGAAGGGCAGTACGCGGGACATCACTGTGATCTGCCAGAGCACGGTATGGCAGGCCAAGAGGAACACGTTGTGCCAGTACCTCACTGGCTCGGTCAGGCATATTCACTTACCGTAGGGCTGGTGCAGGATGGGATCGACGTGGTACCTGCACCACTAGAGGGACAAAGCGCCAGCAACCAGCAACCAGCAATGACAGCTGGCCATAATGCGACCCTAGACGCTTCTACAATGTGTGGCTATGCACAAAGCGCCACTGCGAAGGCACCGAGTTAGGAAGAACAAGGACGTTAATCTGCGTTTTTCTGCATTTTTGCGGAGGTGCAGATAAGCCCGCCGGTACACACTAATGCGCGCATAACTCGCGCCTATCTCACGAAGTCCCTTCGTCCGCCACTAATATTGCCACTACACGCCCAATATGGGTTGATCGGCATCGAACTTTGGCCACCCTACTCTTTAGTATGAGAGCTTCTGCTCTGATACTTCAGATGTGGAAACAGTCACACGACTATAATCATGTAGGTAGAAGCAGTTGGAGCTGTTATCGGTAGCGCTAATGAAGTGATCAATAGCTTCACGAGCACGCAGTAAACCTCGTTAACGAGTGAGATAGTAATGGAGTGACAGCTACAGAATACTGACTACTGAGGAGAACTTTACTAACAAGTAGATGAGAGCGTCAGAAGATAAAGTCTATGAACCTGGCTCGCGACGTGGGGTGGCTCGTGACGTAGGGAGGGACGTTATACGAGCTTCCAAGTCTGGACGCGTCGCATGCGTGGGTGTCTTAAGAGCGCGAAAGTAGATTGCGGTGTGTCGTTGAAAGCATTATTAGCAACGTAAGAACTCGAGATAGAATTATTGACAGCCCGGACAACTAGGGCTCCAGAATTTATGTCTTAGTTGAGCTAATTGTCCATATTCAATAGAAAAGAGATGTGTTTCTCCTAGGACAACTGTATTATGTCTCGATGAAGCCATAGCAACCTATAACGGTCGCATATCTACCCTCCGTAGTCGCAGTTGTCGAGATAGTGGTCGCGATTGTCTTGTCGCAAGCTCCGGACACTACAATACCTGGATTAAGTCATTGGCTAAAGAGATCAATCCGAACACCTCCCGAAGTGTGACGTTTCAACATGTTCCTCCTTAGATAGCCAACGATTCATAGCTGCATTTTGTGCCAATACGATATGGTTCCCAGCGGCTGCCACCCGACACGCAGTTTCGAAACGAGAGTCTTGGCGGGGAAGAAGTGGGCAAGCTTGACAAACTCGGCGGCTAACATTAGCGCCGATTCTCACTTACTCTTTCACTTCCACATATTCGTGAAACATTGTTGTCGGGCGTATTTCGTACTTTCATGGCAACACGACAGTCTAAAGGAGCGAAGCAGCGCTTCGTTCATCACAACGGCTTCCGCAAAAGTCCTCGACTTGCGCACGCGTCAAAAACGAAGCAGCAAGAACAATCGCAACATCACCAGCAGCTCCCATCACCAGCTTCAACGTGTGCGCCACGAACGCGCAAGATCTCCCAGATTCAGCACGCTGAGACCGAAGTCGCCGAAGACACAGAGCCTTGTCGCAAACGACAGCGGATTGCGCGGAAAAGCTATATTGCCGTACCTCCACCACCTTGTGAGCCGGTGGCATATTGGGCGGCGTTCCGCGAGTGGCCTGCATCTGGGATGTCGAAGCCAGATAGCGCGTCTACATCAGGATCGAAACAGAAAGGCTCATCTACGCATCCCTCTGAGAAAAGAAAGCGACTCGAGGAGAATGGAGTATACATGAAGGCTTCAGTACTGCTAAAGAAAGAAAGCAAGAAGTTGTGTGAGGGGCTGTTGAGGGGACAGCAAGTACCTAGCTTGTTTCCTTGCTATCCAGCGTCAAAACTAGAAGATGTTCTCGAGCGTGTGCATGAGCTCAACGAGGCGAGACTCCAATGAGACGTCATGCCGTGGGTTGTGCCTTCTGCGGAGAACCTACACTTCTCTGGCGTGATCGATCGCGATTATATTGGAGAAGAAGTTGACACCGAGTGGATTCGATGTCAGACAATGGGGTCGTCCAGATCAAAGCCCGATTTTGCCGCTGGCTTGAAGATTTCCGCGTTTTCAGGAGAAGAGGACACAAAGCTGCAAAACTATTGCACAGCGCAACGACCTTATGTATTCACCCCCGATCTCGCGTTCCCGTTCTTGATATGTAAAGCAAAGACAGGCAGGATCGGCCTCGATAATGCCGACACACAGAATATTCACAGCGCAAGTATTGCTACCAGGGCAATACTGAGTTTGTACACGTCCACGTTTGGCATCGATCACGAGACTACGAAGGATCTTTTCGGGCGCATACTCGTATTCAATGTATTCCACAACAACCGGGTGGTGAACTTGTACGGTCACTATGCAGTGCCGGATGGCGCCGTGGGCAAGGAATCGTTTACGTATTTCCGACACGATATAGCTATGTTCAGTCTGACCCTTTATGGAGGAAAGGAGAGATTCAGGCCTTATAATTTCGTGAGGAAATTGTATGAAGAGTTTGGCCCTCAACACCTTGCGCGAATTCGTCAGGCGGTGCAGTCAATGCCGAAACCTACGGCTCGCACTGGCCTCTCCTTTGCAGCATCCGATGTCACATTGGGAGAGGGGGGCTCGCAGACGGATTCTGAGATCGCATCCCAGGCAGACGAAGCATTCAAATTACCCAACGAACCTGCTAGTGTATCACAAAATCGAGAGCTGGCGAGCATGAGAGTGCAACTAGACAGATTGTTGCAGCAGATGGACGAGCAGGGAGAGGAAAGCAGGAGGGGGGAAGATGCTGTCAAGCAACAAATGCAGCAACAGAAAGAGGAGAGCAAGAAGAGAGAGGAGGAGAGCAAGAAAAGAGAGGAGGAGAGCAAGAAGAGGGAGGAGGAGAGCAAGAAGAGAGAGGACGCCCTCGAGCGGAGACTTGACCAGATGGTGATTATTGTCGCAGAACCAGCGAAATGAACAAGTGTGGGGAGGATGATGAGAGGAGTGTCGGGAGTCGGTAAGAAGGACAAAGGCATCTTCTGCAACAACCCATTCAGGGAAGCAGATCGAATCACAGCTACACATTTGATTCCGTGACGGCACGAACGTTTTGGTGTCAAGACTCCATGGAAGGCAAGCTTCGACGTAAAGATAACATGCTACTACGTCCAAAGACCATATGTCGACCTCCACACCATAGCAAGGTATAACAGCATTGCTTTCGAGCTCTGGCGCAAGATAGCCGACTGTGCCGCACACCCGGACCTGTGGTATATCAAACCCCAGGTTCCGGGCGACAAGCTGAACCTCGATCGACGATGACGCTCCCAAGCTCAACCATTCCCAATTTGGCAGGTTTCAAATCGTTGTGGATCCATCCGGCAACGTGGAGAGCAGATAAACCTCATGCGATTTCAGCCGTGCCCGCATAGAGCATACACGCTTGAATCCCAACACGCACACCCATACCCGCCAATCGACACACGGACTGATCTATACCTGCTGATCCACTCTCACCATGTAATTACTTGCCCTCTTCAACACTACATTGACGACCACTGACGAACGTCCAGGTGTACCCACATTACTACGGTTAAGGTCGTCGTAGACGCGAACGGTCGCCGTCGAACGGTCACAGAGGTCAGGCGAGTTGACTGCAGAAGAGCAAATTGTCCGACGTCAGACTCGAACCTAAACAGGCGGCGCAACGCATATCCTGTCTCGCACTTGGACAAAGGCCAACACGACCTCAGATTACTTAGGTGATATCAGAGAAGCTACGACTACCATCACTAAGGATTGATATGCATGCTGAAGATGAAACGTACAAGACGTCTTATGCTGGTATATTTAGTGGTTTAGAACTTTTGACCGGCCTCCTTTCTTTCTCAACTATTCGTCTTTCATCTTGACATGTGCGCTAATAGAGCTCGACCGATCCTGAAAATGATCTTATGCCGAAATCCTGTATGCTTTGTTTATCCTGTCTATTTCACCTCGCTCATCCTCTCTGATTGACTTTTCGACAACCACCGGTCCAACTTTCGCAATGCGCTTTCGTCGTGATGCCGTGCGGAAGTGCTGTAATCTTCATCGATCCAGCCAGGTGTCCCTCCAGATAGTAGCGCCTCTCCAAACTTTCTGCAAGACCCAAAATCAAGGATAATAGGCTGGTCGTCTTGGTCCATAGCTATGTTCAGAGGGTTAAGATCATTATGCGCAAGTCCCAGAGAATGGAGTTGCTCAATTCCCGCTCTAATACCGCTCATGCAAGCAGTAACGTCAAATGCTCGCGGATCATCGTCGAATCTATATTGTAATATGATATCGTATTTCTGCAAAGCGATACCAGCAATCCGGCCCTGTTTCGATATGCATCCATGATATCGCACCAAATTTCTGTGCCCGTAAGGCTTGAGGATCTCTAAGACTTGAGCTTCTTCGACAAGCATCCTTGGGAGCAGTTTAGTTTCTTCTAGATCGTCAAGGCAAAGGAGCTTGGGCCGTTTGATATAGTATCGCTTCATATCATTATCGTCCGCAACAATTGTCAAGCCAGCTGTCATTTCCGGATAGATGACTTCGTCGGATATCCGACGAAGGTTCTCTCTCAAGTCCTCCACTGTCAAGTCATACTTTCGAACTCCGGAGACCTGGCCGAACCAGGCGCTATTGTAGGTATCGACGAACGAGAATGTCGTGCGTAATACAGATCCTGTGTCAATGTCTTCAACCTCGCAGAGATCTGTGAGATCTTGCTTCGAGGCGATCTGTGGCCGGTCTGAAGGCGAATCTTGCAACATGTGAAGCTTAACGCATACGTTCAGAAGCCAAAAGGCGAGCGGAGTCTTAAAGCATCCCTTGTGTGGATCAAGGCAGTGGTTTCGTGATCAATTGTTCCGATGATGACGCATGTAAGACGAAGATCAAGGATGTTGTTGCGCGAAGAAAGGTGCACTCGCGCTTTGCGAATGGTAGTTGCCTACTATTGCATCAAACGCACAGGGCAAGTTGTGCTGGCGCTAGCTTGACTAGGGCCAGCACAACTTGCCCTGTGCGCTGTGAATCCAATGTTCAATCACTATTCTCATGCAACACTTCGTTATACCGCGTATGCGGAGATTAAACAACTATGTCCAGACCCGCCAACCTCCAGACCGCAGAGCTGCGACTACGTATTTTGCAACAAGTCGAGTCGTACCGAATCCGTTTGCTTCCTCTCAAGCAGACAGAGAAAGATCGAGAGCTACACGAGATTTCGAAAGAGTTGGTCTTGGAGCAGCAAGTTGCGCAGAATTGCGCATCTTTGGTTCGAAGATCGGCAAGGCAGATGTTTGCTGGTGTATGACAACGCAGACAGCCTCGACGACGAGAGCGACCCCTACTTCGTCGATTTGCAGCACTATCTGCCTGATGCGCCGGGTGTCGAGATCATCATCACCACACGGAGCCAGACAGCGACGGGCACGACCGAGCTTCAAGCCATAGAAGTATGAAAGCTCGCACCTGCAGAAGCAATAGACATGTTCATGCGCTGCGGCAAGCTCGGCGATGCTGCTGGATCTGTTCGTACGGAAACGGCACTGATCGTGGCCGAGCTCGATGACTTAGCATTGGCCGTGACACTGGCAGACGCCTACGTGGCAGCGACCCCACGTATCCGCTCGAACCTTGCCGACTACCTGCCGGAGGAAGCGTTCACGTGAACGTGGAGGTGACCGCTGAACTGCGAAAGCATACCCGCTCGACCTTCTAGAAGCCACGAAAACTTGTGCTTGACTATGTAGTATGGGACCCCACCCAGTATCTGTGTCTCGGTGCTGTTGCGCCTGCCATAGTGACTCGAATTGATCTTGTCATCCTTCGAGGCATGAAGTGAAGTTCCAATGCGACGAAGACTCCTCAGCCTCACCTCATCTGAAAGTCAATCCACGCCATGATGCTTACCCCTGTCGTGCATCTGGGCTAGATCCGCGGGTGAAAGCTGAAGGCCACGGCATATGGCGCCAGGTGAGTATGCGCGACGGTGGCTGACATCAACCCGAACGACCGACAAAAATTGTTTGTGAAAGGGGAGCCCATGTTCGACATGCTCTTGTCCGAAAAACTGCACGGAAAATATCGACACTTTCTCCCGGGACAAACGCTCCATGATGATTACCAGTTCTTCGGGTATGCGAACAACACGCTAAGCAAGAGCAGATGCAGGCAGGTCCTCGTTATGGCCAGATGACCAGCGCTGTTGGTTGCAGTAGCTTGAGGCTGGGACACGCTCGGCGTGGTCGTATTGCCAGATGTGCTCGCAGTCGTTGCATCGCCAGATGCACCAATCAGACCTGGAAGCAGAGATTCTCCTTCCACGAGCACCAGCGCCATGCCACTCTAGTGTAATGACTGAATGTTAGCGGGATCAGCAGAGTTGATAAGGTTGCTCTTACCAGTAAGTGCCATTGTATATGGCAGTGGAAGAACCAGGCGCCAGGATTGTCGGTCACGTATCTGAGACTAGGTCAGTTCATAGGTAAAAACGTGCTCAGCAGGCGCGATGAAGCTTGCCTGATAGCTGCCCAACCGGCTGCTGGTAATTCAACCGTATCGCGATAAGGAGGATCATGCATGTTGATCACGGATGGTGAAGCGTTCATGACCGAAGAAAATGGGAGCGAACCGGTGCCCGTACCCAAGATCCAAAATTTGTGCCCATGCAGATGCATTGGGTGACCCATCTGCCGTGGTACAGTCGTTAGCATCGGCGAGAAGGGCAAAGTCTTGCTAAGGATCTGAACATACCGTGTCCATCGAGGCATCTGCGATTTGCATGATGATATCGATAGTAGAATTACTAGGCATGTGCAAGGTCGTATTGGCGGTCCAGCCATCTGATCTATTTCCATGCAGAACAGGTGTCTTAGCCTCTGTATAAGGGGCTTTGTCCACGACCCATACCACTGGAGCGGTTTGATTAATCGTGAAGATCCTTGTGATATCTGCTGGAGCGGTAGGCGGCATATTTGGGAGAAGAGGAGCCAGCAGTTTTTCATTCAGCACAGAAGCTTGAGCTTTAGCCGAGCCATTCAGCAACATCCAGGTTGATTGCGGCTTATCGCATGAAGTATTATTGTTGTCGTGCCTCCCATCGCTGATGTCGACAATCACTTGATCTTGGATTACCTGCTGCATGTCCCCGACCGGGTAGGATGCAAAGCGGAGGTAGTACTGCCCTGGTGGTTGATTGAGTCTGATCATGACTGAATAGCGTTGGCCAATAGCAATTGGCAGCACCTGAGATATTCATCAGTGTGAACGACCTATGCCGGGGGAAGTGCAAAGCGACCTTGACCTCCTGCATCTCCACATAGAGCCCATCAGCAGCAAACACGAACATTGTATGTGCATCCAGCGAGACTTGTAACTTGCTAGTGGCGGCGGCATTGACCAGATGAAGCGCAAGCCAGCCTTGAGAACGGATTTTAGTTATTGTGAGCAAAGCGGCGGTCGTATTCGTGCACGTAACTGGCGGAAGTGAATCGATGCTGTAGCCAGGATTGAACATCATTGGTGGCGTACATCCGAGCGCGTTAAGAGATGACATCTCCATCCCACCCTCAGCTTTGTCTGCTATAAGCTCTACCGTCGACGTCGCACGCCTCATCATGGCCATAGACATCGATGCAGTCGGGTTCATTGACATAGCGTCCGTCGTAGTAGCGCAGTTGTTCACACAACTTGCCATAGTGGAGCCCGAGTCCATAGAGTGGGACATGCTGGAGGCTTTGGAGGCCACCTCGGAAGATGTTATATTGAGGTCGAGTCCAGGTCCTGCCATGAGTAAGTTGTTGGGAAGACATTGAACTCTTCCGTGACCATTAGCCAACAAGCTATCGACACAACCAGGGAATGCGCCCGTCCGAAAGTACTGTTGATAGACTGCATTCGAGGGATCGTGATACCAATCTGCGAGGAGCAGGGGCGTTGCGTCTTTCTCTGCCTGGAGGAGAGCGCTCTCCTCGGCCTCGGTCTGAGCCAGACTTTGGAAAGGCCGGCGTAGAGACGGGGATGGGTGTATGAGGAGCGGCCCGCGTATAGCATCGTTATAATATGACTTGAAATGCGAGTGGTACCAGTAAAAGCCATACTGGTCCCCGAGGGGCATATGGTAGGTGAAGTTGCCGCCGGGTGGTATCGCAAACTGGATGTCACGCGAGTTAGCACAAACAGCGCAATCGCATAGGTGAATGGAACTCCCACCTGCGTAACCCCTGGTACACCGTCCATATCCGGAGTGCCTCGTTGAAGTAGTCCTGATCCACGTGTCACGTCAATACGATGGGCTTGGAAGCAGGTGTGGAATAAAGGTCTTGAATGATGCACACACCGTGCCAATGAATTGTATTCTCCACATCGAGGTCGTTGAAGACTGTCACCTCAAGAATGTCGCCCTGGTTTGCCTCGATCAAGGGCCCGGGTTGCTGGCCATTGATCAGATAGACTTGGCGAGCAAAGCCATCTGCAAGCTTATTAGCCGTGTAGGGGATGCGAAGGCAGTCAGATGCAAGGGCTCTCATATGCGAAGGCAGACGGACCGGGAGATCGTTCTCCACTGTGCAGCGTGAGATTGTAGGAGCGCGTCGCAGCAGACACCGAGAACACGCCGCACGCAAGCACAATAGCAGCGGTGCACGTCCACATCATTCCAGCGAGAGCAGGCTCGTGAAGGAAGCCAATGTAGCAGACGCGTGAAGGAAGCCAATATAGCAGGTGCGTGAAAGAAGCGAATAGAGCAGGCGCGTGAAGGAAGCGAATGCAACAGGCGTGTGAAGGAAGCGAATGCAGCAGGCGCGTGAAGGAGGCTAATATAGCCGGCGGCGAAGTGGCAGCAGGCAGCAAAGAGCGGTAGGATATACACTGCCTGGCATGGTCGAGCGCGCGGACTGGGTCATGAAGTGGGGAGACCTACGCCAAGAGCGCCGCGCTTGGCCTCGCAAGGGCACGCGGCCGGGCACATACGAAACGAAGTTCGTTTCGCCTCCTTCTATTTCCAGTTTGATTGGCTAGACTCTCGAGCCGGGGCGGTGGTGGCGAAGGCGACAAAATCGACCTCGCAAAACAGCAACTGATGAAAACCCGCTGAACGCCGCCTGGAGTCTGTGGTGAACCAACGCGCGACTTGTGCGGCGAGCTGGTGGGTGTCCGCCAAGGAATGCGCAATTTGTGCGGCGGGACGCATTCGTCACACACTGCGGCATGCGCGATTTGTGCGCGACGGCCGTTGCCCTTTCTACGCCGTGCATCGCGTGCAGCGACGAGAAGTCTCGGTCGCCACGAGAGCCACTTGTGCCTCCCTCACGGACCCAATATTTTGGTCGTGCACCGTAGTGGCCGGATTTTTTCCATATACGCATCCAACTTTTCTGGATTCTCTGGACGCTGGATCGTTGGTTCACCTGCAATGTCGACCCCCGAAATCATTTCTCTGCAATCGCTCCTCCAGACGGTGTTCCTCGTGCCCAACGCTCATTGCCCCACGTGTGCCGTGTTCATCGATGGCTTCCTCGCTCGTCTGGATCCTCCGCCTGCATCGGTCGCGACTTCAATCGTGTCGCACACTGTGACCGTCCGCCACGACCCGTCGTTGACGCCGCGCATGATTGCAAAAGCGCTGGACGAGGCGGGTTATGAGGTTGAACCAACCAGTCTGAAGGCTGCCCGAGATGCAGCATCCGGGTCAGGCTCGCGTGACGAAGGCCTCGACACTCGATCGACCACCTTTCTGGGCACCTTGATGCGCTGCGTGGGGCGAGAAAAGGAATTGGATGAGGAGACGAAGAAGAAGCGGCACCAGACCCATTGCGAGCTTTGTCGCGCCCAGCAGACTGGAGACAATGGCTCTTCCAGCCAATTCGCCGACCAAGGCACGGCAGACCATCTCGCTGTAGTGGTCGATACTCTGTCCTCGCAGCATAGTAGCGTCTTTCAGGCAACCGTATCGATCACAGGAATGAGCTGCAGTTCCTGCGTGGGCAAGATCGTCGCGGCTCTGGAGGACAAGCCGTGGGTGACTTCGGCCCATGTCGCCTTGACGACGCACAGCGCGTCCATCGACTTCAACGGAGAAGAGACCGATGCTGCGCATCTGACCACAATCATCGATGACTTGGGTTACGAGGCGAGCCTGGAAGATGTGACGAAGCTCCCGACAGGGATAGAGTCCAACCCAGGCGCTTGCTCGGACGTGTGGAAAGCATCCTACTCGATCGAAGGGATGACGTGCAGCTCCTGCGTAGGCACCGTCACAGGAGCGATCCGAAGCTTCGGCTGGGTGCAAAGTGTGGACGTCAGTCTTGTTAACAACAGCGCGACGGTCGTCCTCGAAGGCAGAAGTCACGCGGACCTAGTCACCACTGCAGTGGAGGATGGTGGGTACGGTGCTACCCTGAACGACGTGAGCCCCTTCTCCACTGAAGCCGAATCTCGTAACGGGCGCAGATCGGTGTCCATCCAAATTCATGGAATGTACTGTCAGCATTGCACTGGTCGGATTGTTGATGCACTCAATCAATTTGACGGCCGGGTGACTATTGAAAAGGCCCCCACTCAGGAGAACCCGATTGTCACCATCTCGTACGTTCCTAAGGCACCAAATTTCACTATTAGGTGCATTCTCAGTACCATCTCGGCAGCGGATCCGGAGTTCACACCAAGCGTCTACCATCCCCCCACGCTTGAGGAGCGCGCGAGGCAGATGCATGCTCGCGCTCAGCGGCGGATATTCTCTCGTGTCCTCCTTTCGGTTTTCGTCGCTATTCCTACTTTCGTCATTGGCATCGTATACATGGCTCTTGTTCCTATGTATGACTCTGGCCGCCGATACCTGATTGAAACATCACATGGTGTCAGTCGTGCGGAATGGGCATTGTTCGCTTTGGCAACTCCTGTCTACTTCTTTGCAGCCGACATTTTCCACCGCCGCACACTCAAAGAACTCTACTCTCTCTGGAGACCAGGCAGCTCGGTCCCTATGCTACGCAGGTTCTACCGCTTCGGAAGCATGAATATGCTAATATCTTTCGGCACTACAATTGCTTACTTCTCATCTATCGTCGAGCTGATCATTGCGGCGGCATCGCATACCACGACGAATTTCAGCAGCAATACGACTTATTTCGACTCAGTTGTGTTTCTAACAATGTTTCTGCTTCTTGGTCGCCTTATTGAGGCATACAGCAAAGCGAAGACCGGAGATGCCGTGTCCACTCTACAGCATCTGCGACCAAGAGAAGCACTCTTAGCGCTACCTGATGATGAGCAGAAAGCTGATGTTCGGATCGAAGCCGTCGGCGTTGATCTGATCGACCTGACCGACGTCGTAAGGGTGGTCCATGGCGGTTCTCCACCTTGGGACGGGGTCGTCGTTTCTGGGGACACTGTTTTCGATGAATCGTCCTTGACTGGCGAGTCGAAGCCGGTGACAAAAACTGCTGGCGACACTGTCTATTCCGGCACCATTAACAGAGGCGGGCCGATTTCGATTGAAATCACTCGTGTGTCGGGCGACTCGATGTTGGATCAAATCATTAAAGTGGTACGCGAGGGCCAGGCGCGCCGCGCGCCGATTGAAAGGGTGGCCGATATACTTACCAGCTACTTTGTCCCAGTTGTTACCCTCGTTGCTATTGCGACGTGGCTAATCTGGCTGGGGCTCGGAGTGTCCGGGACCCTACCGCAAAACTACTTGGATATCGAGGCGGGCGGCTGGCCTTTATGGTCCTTACAGTTCGCTATTGCTGTGTTCGTTATCGCGTGTCCCTGCGGTATCGGCCTTGCGACGCCAACTGCGCTGTTTGTCGGTGGAGGCTTAGCAGCTAAGCACGGCATTCTTGTTAAAGGGGGCGGGGAAGCATTCCAAGAAGCCAGCCGCCTGGACATTGTCGTCTTCGATAAGACCGGCACCCTCACGCAAGGTGGCGATCCCAGAGTGACGGATTCCCAGTTCTTGCTATCTAAGGATTCTGCCTTATGTGAGCATCAGATCCTGGCTGCACTCAAACAAATTGAAGGAAACAGCAGTCACCCAATTGGGAAAGCGGTCCTCGATTTCTGCAATCCAACGCCCCAAACAGGCGTGAAAGCCACGCATATCGAAGAAGTGGCGGGCAAGGGGATGCAAGGGTCTTTTCATGTCCTCGACTGGTCACAAGGCATGGAAATACTGGTGGGAAACGAGGCTCTCATGTCCGATCACGGAATACCCCTCGATAACACAACCTCCGCTACCCTGGACGGATGGAAAGGCCAAGCAAAGTCGGTCGTCATTGTAGCAACGAGAAGTGCTTCAACCCAGGAGAAGACCTGTTGGGAGCCAGCAGTGATTCTGGCAATTTCTGATGCTATCCGGCCGGAGTCCCGCTCTGTTATCGAAGCACTTGCGCGTCAAAACGTGGAAGTGTGGATGCTTTCGGGAGACAACCCAAAAACTGCTTGTGCTGTTGCAGCCATGGTTGGCATACCAGAAGAGCGTGTTATTGCTGGTGTACTTCCAGAGCAAAAAGCTGCCAAAATCCAGTATCTACAGAGGAGCCAGGTGGCAAAGAGGTCGCAATACTTCCTTGGGCTGGGAAGCGTACGTTCGAGTCGAAGAGCGATCGTAGCGATGGTTGGCGATGGCGTGAACGACTCTCCTGCATTGACGATTGCGGATGTTGGTGTCGCTGTAGGTTCTGGATCGGATGTGGCAATATCCTCGGCCGACTTCATCCTCGTCAATCAGGACATGACAACGTTACTGAACTTGGTCAGACTCAGCCGCGTGGTGTTCCGAAGAGTCAAGTTCAACTTCGCCTGGGCTCTTATCTATAACCTCTTGGCTCTGCCTATTGCCGCAGGCGTTCTCTATCCCGTGAAAAGTAATGGGACACGTATCAGGTTGGACCCTGTCTGGGCTAGTCTGGCCATGGCTCTGAGCAGTATCAGCGTGATATGCAGCAGCCTGATTATGAGAAGCAGGCTGCCGGTGGTCGGATTTCGAGCTCGAGGAGTTGACAGGGCTGCATCAAAGGACCAGTGAAAGCGAGGTGAGGCATGTGGTTGAGCCAGTATGCCAGACCATGTACGCGTTAGTGTATCAGTACATATCAAATATTGCATACGGTCTCTGACGTTATGATTGCATTGTCCCGTCATGAAGGCGTGCTATGCTATTGCGGTGAGCTGTTGCAGTTGCACTCGTGTGAAGATCCTGCGGCCATGGAAAGAACTGTGCTTTGTCCATATGCTAGTCACTGATGATTTGAACGTTATGTAGATAAGAGCGTTTCATCCAATGCAGAACAGTCATGATCGGTGAAACCCAACAACTTATTGCAGTGTTCGAGCTACATGAACCTCGAGTACATAACCAGGCATCCATAAGCAACGCGTGACAAGGCTAAATCCCATCACCGCAACCTTGAATAGAAACACGGTTGCCGGGATCTTAGGCGCAAGGCTCCTTCACATTGGTCTTGATCAGCCACCAGTTAATTGGCACTGCTGTCCGATGGCGCAGAAACATGCCAATCTAGTTTCCAGTCAGTGTGATTCGCACTCAAACTCAATCATGAAGTTGGATGACAAACCTGCATCATCCACCAATACGTTACAGTGTTCATTTCCAGCTTCCAGCGAAAGATCGCAATCTGGAAGATGGCCATCCATCCAAAGAGTCCAACTTCGAAGAAAGTAAGCGACAGAAAGTCGGCTTTTGCAGCACGGTACAACATTTTCGGTCCGTATGCGCCTGTCATTGGGGCGATGGAATAGTACTGGAAGACGATGCCGAGCGCTAATGCAAATGCAAAATCTGGGACAAGTAATTCGAAAGGCGTTCCACGAGAGCGAAGAGGTATCATGAAACCACTCACCGATCAGATACTCCGGCCACAGGGTACGGCCATTGATCGTAGCGTTAGTACCGTAGACCAGCCACTCTCCGATGATGTCGCCAATCACGCATCCAGCACCGCAATGACAGACAGCGACAGTGACTGTAGCAAACATCGGCCTCTCACCACTTCCGTGAGAATGGTTGTGGTGGCCGTGCTCTTCTTTGACTTTGCCGTCGTCGTCAACCGACACTTTGCGGGTCTCCGTCGTATCGTGAATACTGTCATATGCCAGATCAGCGTTCCCACCCCGAGTTGAGTGCTCATGTGAAGCCCCCTCGCCACCAGGACCGTGAGGCGAGTGATGAGCAGCATGAGAAGGTGTGGCAGCTCCTCTATGAAGCTTCGGCGGGCGACCATATTTGATGTATGTCCAGAGGGTTATGGGCCACAGATAAAGTGCATTGACAACATAAACGGGTATCCTGCCCAGTGAGTCTCAGCGCAGGCACAGGATGCGGTAGGGGACACGTACATGATAGCCATCATCGACTTCCATCCCCGCCGTAGCACAATGTCAAATGCAATCCATATGGCAACGACGCCAGCGACGCCAATAGAAATTGACGAAATCACAGTCAGCGCAAGAGGTGGATCATATGAAGAATGGGTAGCCGCCATGAGCTAAAGACCAAGCAAGCGTGTAGCTTTTGGACGGGAACAACTGTGACGGTCAGATCAACCGCATGCAAGGCGTTATATTGAAACTGGCGAGCAGTTTGTTGCTTTACAATTGCACGGGCTGCGGAACTGACATCCGCAGGCATCGTTGAGCAATTTGTGCGGATGACATCAACACAGCCGAATGCGCGAGTTGTGCGGGATGACGTCTACTATCCGATGGACGAACATATTCACCGCGCACAATTCGCGCCGACGCGGCAGCTTGAAGTGGCTCATAGGTTTCAGGACATATGCTTGTGCAAGGATTTATACAACAGTCCCACTCCCGGCTGACATAATTATCTCTCACGCGACTAGCTGCACTTTTGGCGCAATTGCGTCAGCTGATGAGAAAAGATCGCATTCCGTGAGTACAAACTATGAGAAAATGAACGGCCAAAGGATGACTGATTCCCCCTTCCGGCTTTTGTCAGAGACGAGCATACCTGCAGCGATGGCCGACCACAGCTACAGATTCAATGTGACAATGACTTGCGGCGTCTGCTCTAGTGCCGTGGACCGCGTGCTCCGGAACCTGCAGGGTTGGTATAATCTACTGATCTCCCTTATCACTTCCGCACATATGCTGATAGCTCACATCTGTAGGTGTCAAATCATTCGACGTTTCCCTGAACACACAAACTGTTAGCGTTGTGACGGAAGGCAACGTCGATTACGCGATGGTATTGGAAGATTGCTTCCGCACTTATAGCAACATGATGTCCTGCGGAACGAAGCCGGTCGCGGAGGTTGCGGCAAACTGAAAGCCG